>NC_057795.1:525071014-525222067 GCF_018294505.1 Triticum aestivum | reverse complement strand
ATGGCCGCACAGGGGACACAATCATATTCTCAGACAAACATTATAAATATAGCCTTATAATCAAAATAAACATTGTTTTTACAATGATTTGAATCATCACACGAATAAGAGATTCTTCGGGCACTGCGCCTCTATCAGGCAGGCACCCTCTGTGACCTGCGCCAAGTAGTGCCCGGCCAGATATTGGCCCCCCACCGTATCCTGAGATGCTATCATACTGGCATCCATATCCGTCCAATACGCTTTAACACAGGCAAGGGCCATCCGCGCACCCTCTATGCATGCCGACCTCCTCATGGCATCGATCCGAGGCACGGCCCCAAGGAACTGTTGCACCAAACCAAAGTAACTGTCCGGCTTAGGCCCCTTCGGCCAAAGATGGTCTATTACAGACTGCATTGCAAGACCGGACAGCCAGTGAAGCTCCGCTATAGCAGCCATCCTATCACTTAACGGCAGCGGGCGAGTGGGAGCATTGAACTGCAACCAGAAAAGCTTCTCCACCTCCTTCTCACCCTGATCTTTGAAGAACTCCACAGCATCAGCCGTACTCTTTGCCAGGTCTACGTAGGCGTCCGCCGAACTCGAGCGTCCATCCAAGGCAGCGTACTTCGGATCGAAGAACTTCGTCCGCAGCAAACATGAGCCCCAGCCGCGATTTTACCAACCTGTTGAAGCTCCTCCCGCGCGCCCCTAAGCTCGGTCCGTATTTCCTTGGTGGCATTAAGTGCCTTGCTCAGGTCAGCCGATTTATCCTCATGCTCCTTTTTCAGGAGCTCATACCGGTCAGCGGCATTTTTTTAAGTCGATAGCCATTTCGGCTATCGTTTCCTCGCTTTGGCAATGAGCAGCCTGTTCGGCTCTCAATTCCTCGTCTGCCTTTAGGGCAGCCGCATTGCTCACCCGAGCTTGTTCCTAGGCTTGAGCAAGTTCCGCCCTCAGGGCCTCCACGGTAGCAGCACCATCTGCAGTCCGAACATATTACATTAATATGTGTCACCTTAATATTTTCCTATGCAATGGAAAGACAGGACACATACCTTGTGATTTATCCAGCCGCTCATTCATCAGAGTGATATCGGCATCAATCGACCCAATTTGCCTCGTCTGTTCAGGAACTTCAGTGGACGGGCCGGCGGCCGGACCCACAGGTAACTGCACATATTTACAACATAAATCATTGGTTTATGATCCTCCGTTTGCTGCCTAGGGAAGACAACCAGAGTCTCAGGGGCTACTATCTATATGGAGCACACCTACCGCGTGCCTCACAGCCAAAGAAACAGTGCATTCTTCATTACGTACCTCAAAGCCTCTGAGGAGGCTTGTGAATGCTTCATTCAAACCGCTTGTAGCGGATGAAATCTTCTTGAGCACCGCTCTCATTAATGAGCGGTGCTCCTCCGAGAGCGCAGCTCGCTCCAGCAAGCCCATCAGTATGTCCGGCCGGACATCGAACTGCACCGGACTCTTTCCAGCGCCCCTCGTTGTAGCCAAACACTCCGGGTGTAGGGCGACTGATGGATTGACTCCCGGCTTCGGCAGATCTGGACTCCTCCATGACGACACCTCGGCGTCGCCCGCTTCATGAGTCGGAGAAGGGGGTGGGGTCTCGCTCTCCATCATCTCCGGAGGAAGGTCCCCGAAGACGAACCTTGTTGAGAGGAGCTGCTGGCCGGATTGCAAAAAGTTGAACCCTGGTTATTGATCTAGGAGAAACACAGTACCTTCGGATTATAGATTGACTTACAGCTTGGTGGAGGGCTGGCCCGTTGGAGGGCATGGTGCGGTGAGGGTGCCCATCAAGGCAAGGCCCCCTGGGGATTGTTTTTGCCCTAATTTGGGCATCTCCGTCTCCAAATCTTCGAAGGCGGCCCTCTTCTTCCCATGCGGAGAGGAGGCCTTAGCCTCCCCTCCCCGACTATCCTCCTCGGAGGAGGTAACAATACCCCCGGTTCGGATGCGTAGCGTGTGGGGTTCGGATTCTTCGTCCCTCCCCTTGTCTTTCCCTGAAGGCATTCTGCTGAGTACCCGGTCGAGCATCTTGGCCATAGTAGGGGCGGGCGAGCCTTCGGGAAGTGGTGCCGGACACCTGATTCTCTCCGCCTTGTTGAGCCATTCCTGGACGCGGATGATTGTCAGAACAAATAGTCATGATAAATACACAATAGGGTGTCCAGCATCAAAGCTACTTACTTGGGTATCTAGGCGATAACAGCTTAGGCCCGCATCCTCGGTGGTGTCTAGACATACTACTTTCTGTCCGAAGAATAATTTGCACATCTCTTCGGGCATCAAGCCGAAGAAGTGCTTGACAGTCTGCGGACCCTCCGGATTGAACTCCCACATCCGAAGAGGCCGGCGTTGGCACGGCAACATCCGCTGGATTAGCATCACTTGCATTATGCTGACAAGGTTGATATCCCTCTCAAGAAGCTCCCGCATGCGGTTCTGCAGTACTGGTACATCACCTGCGGGCCCCCAATTCTGTCCTACGTCTGTCCAAGACGCCAGCTGTGATGGAGGGCCCGAGCGGAACTCAGGGGCGGCCACCCACTTTGTGCCCCTTGGGGCCGTAACATAAAACCACCTCTAATGCCATACATCAGATACTTCTGGGAAAGAACCCTCCGGCCATGGAGCGTCGACGTTTCTGCTTATTACGGCACCTCAGCACTCCACATGTTGCCACCCATCATCTTTGGCTTCACATTGAAGGTCTTGAGCCATAAGCCGAAGTGCGGGGTGACGTGGAGAAAAGCCTCGCACACGATAATGAACAACGAGATATGGAGGATAGCGTCTAGAGCCAGGTCATGAAAATCCAACCCATAATAGAACATGAGCCCCCTCACAAAGGGATCGAGGGTGAAGCCCAGGCCACGGAGGAAGTGCGGGACAAAAACGACACACTCATTGGGCTCCAGCATAGGGATGACCTGCCCTGGAGCAGGAAGCCTGTGTTGGATATCGGCGGTCAGATACCGACCTCCCTAAGCTTTGCAATGTCCTTCTCTTCAATCGAGGAGGCCACCCATTGGCCATGAGGGTCAGATCCGGACATATTGGAGGATTCCGGAGGGGTGGAGCTTAGGTTTTGGGTGTTAGAACTCGAGGTGCAAGAAGGCGCGATGAAGGTGAAAAAGAGGTGTAGGTCTCGATCCCTTTATAAAGAAGGTGAATATCAAGAGTCCCCGGTGTGATAGTTTGAGGCTTATCTAGAAACACACGGGGTTATACCAACAGCCGTCGTGGGGTCACGCACGCTCATATTGATGGAAAATCCCGTAAAAAAGGAACACGATCTCTGCCTCGATGGGACCTGCCAGTAAAACCGCCTCGTAACACAAGTCGTTGTGGGGTAAGAAACGTCGGTTCGCGTTGGACCAAGCCACGATGCAAGGGCACGACACACGAAGATTGCCAGCAAATTAGATCTATACCATGTGAAGAACATCTTGTGGATCCGGACACGATTTGAGTGTTTGGTAACCACTTTGGAGTATTCGGAGGAGGAACCCGCCTTGCAATGCCGAAGACAATACTGCGTGCCGGACTCATCGTCATTGACGCCTGGTTCAGGGGCTATAGAGGGAGTCCTGGATTAGGGGGTATCCGGACTGCCAGACTGTGTACAACGTCCGGACTATTGAAGTGTGGAGATACATGACTCAAGACTTCGGCTCGTGTCCGGATGGGACTCTCCTTGGCGTGGAAGGCAAGCTTGGCGATCCGGATATTATATTTCCTTCCTTGTAATCGACTCCATGTAAACCCTAGACTCTCTGGTGTCTATATAAACCGAAGAGGTTGGTCCTTAGAAGGCCGATCACAATTACAATCATACCATCATAGGATAGCTCTTAGGGTTTAGCCTCTGCGATCTCGTGGTAGATCAACTCTTGTACTACCCATATCATCAATATTAATCAAGCAGGAAGTAGGGTTTTACCTCCATCGGGAGGGCCCGAACCTGGGTAAACATCTGTGTCCCTTGCTTCCTGTTACCATCAGCCTTGACGCACAGATCGGGACCCCCTACCCGAGATCCGCCGGTTTTGACACCGACAATGGGGAGCTCTAAATTTGAATTTGAAATTATAAAACAAAAAGATTCAAAACAAATAAACTGGGAGAGAGGGAGTATATCGTAGGATGTGTCCCATACAAAATAAGTCCCCTGGTTTGTCACCGCGAAGATGCGGTTAGAAAGCAGCACAGCGTCTTCGTACTCGTATGGCAACAAATCGGCCGCAGACAGCATGGTCCGCCTTTGATTGCCATGTGCAAGGTTCGTGCTATCTTATTCAATCTCACCGTGGTTTCATCGTACCAATTCATGCGGTGGCCCATTGCATGGCTGATCCCAATGTTGGACAAAGGTTCTACGGGAACAGTGTCACTGTTGTAAATGTTGTGCAAATTCATGTTGGTACCCTCCCGTACATATGCAAGCCAATCTCCACTCGCTCCGAGACTAACCTGTGAAACAGTGGGCAGGGGGAGAATTAAGAAATGGACATGGAAGTAGTCTTTAGAATGCATTTACTACATGAGCAAACTCATCTTACCTGCTCATCGGAGGAAATCCGAGTGCCCCTCAACGTCGGCATCTCAAGGGGCGTCAACTTGCAACTATGGCAACGCCGCGCTCGAGAGACACCCAAGGAAACATCCTCGTGCATTCCATGGAACATCAAGATGCATTTGTATCAGTAGTTTATCTTGTGAGAGAAAAGGATGAACGAGGGAAGGCCTCCAGAGATAGCGATAGACACTACTACTACCAATGTGTTGGCCCGTGCGTTGCAATGGATCCAAAGTAGTAGAATAATACTTGTTCACGTGCTTGAAATATAAACACTCTAGTTTTGATATACATGTGTCAGCAGACATGACAACTTGTCCATAGAAGTTGAACCACGACGACCATCGTGTTTCTTGTTTCTACCACTGCCACACCCACACGCGATTCCCATGACGTCGCTCCAACCAATGGCACGATGTGCCCCGACGTGGACATGGATCCTCTGACGTGGCTATCACTGCCTTGCCCTGCCTTTCCTTCGCTGACATGTGGGACCCACACCTAGGGGTCCCACATGTCAGTGACAGAATGGTAGGATTGTTCGCGTCAGGGGATCCTCATCCCCCTGACGCGCCCCTCATCCCTCTCGGCCCCACCGCTCCTCTGCCTTTGTGTGCATAACATGCAGGCCAGCTGAACTGCGGCGACCATCAACTTTCTACCACAGACACACCCGATTGGATGTTGTTTGCCTGCTCCGCTTCTGTGCTCCGATCCGTACTCCCGCACCATAGAATTTTCATCCAGCGGCTGTGACACATTTCGTCCCGGGCATCAATCCTCAGCTGGAGTACTTCTGTACTACAGGTAGTACCCGCTGGTGTGGCCATCTATGCCTCGTAACACCCCGACGCCCAGCTGTGGCACCCTCGCCACGGCCACGCCACCACCGACCAGTTCATCTCGAACGAGTTAGTCGCGAACCACGCCACCACCATGAGAATGACATGTGGGCCAGCCGCATTTAAGGTCCGCATGTCATTGACTCATAGGCCGGGCACTAAGCCACTGAAGTTCGGTCCCGTGGGCCCCGAGAGGGAAATGTAACTCCTGCGGCAGGCCTTGTGGTGCTCCCATAGTACGAGCTCGTGCCAAAGCCGGAATTTGTTTCTTACTACTACCAACTAGTACTAGTAAGGTACACGTGCATTGCACGCATGAGATTCTGGTGGTTTGTGCATTATGCTTCACATGTGGAGTTTTCTAGATTCTACATGTGGCAAAATCTGGTGGAATGTAGATCATATCTAATGCTCGGATTTGCCATCTTTGTACCATCGGATTGGCTTCATCCAACGACCAACTTTCAAAGTTATTCACACACTATATAGGGGTATAGATATATAGATGTTTGGTTTGCAACCTAAGGTTGCCACGCCTAAGCTTAGGCGTGCCACAATATCTTAGGCATGTGTTTGGTTCACTGCTACACTTGTGGCTTGCCACACTTTTCTAGCTACATGGTCCACATGTCATAGACTCAACTTCTTGCCAAATCTTGCCAAACTTGTGGTGCCCATTTTGTTAGCCACATTTTTTGTGGCAGACACAGGGGTTGTTCGATTTTAGGCCTAGCAATGCCACACTTTATCATACAGTGTTGCCAAACTTGCCTAAGGTTAGGGGTTGTTTGGTTAGTAGGGCTGTTTGAATTGTGACTATCTTTGCCATATATTGCCACATGATTTTTGCCACACTTGCCACACTTGCCTTAGTTGAGTTGCTTTGTTAGCCACACTTTGGCTTGCCTAAGGGAATCTTGCCACACAATTATTAGGGCTTGTTTGGTTTGTGACTAACTTTGCCAAAGATTGCCACACCTAAAGTTAGGCAAGTTTGACCAACTTAGGTGAGTGTTTGGTTCAAGCCACATCTTAGGCAAACCACACTTGGGCCCCACATGGCATACACATAAAAAATGTGGCAAGATTCCCTTAGGATTGCCAACTTGTGGCTCTGGCAAGCTTGGCAAAAATGTGTGGCAAAGTGTGGCAATGCTAGGCCTAGAACCAAACAACCCCTTTGTGTCTATGACATGTGGGGCTCACTGCTCATAAAAAAATCTTTGCCTTACGTGTGGCTAGAACCAAACACCTACCTAACTTGGTCAAACTTGCCTAAGGTTAGGTGTGGCAAAGTGTGGCAAGGTGTGGCTAGGAACCAAACAGCCACTAAGATTGCCAAAGATTGCCACACGTAAGGTTAGGCAAGTTTGACTAACTTAGGTGAGTGTTTGGGTGAAGCCACACCTTAGGCAAGCCACACTAAGGCTCCACATGACATACACCCAAAAAATGTGGCAAGATTCCCTTAGGCTTGCCAACTTGTGGCTCTCATTTTGAAGAACTAAAAACTTTGCCTAAGCTTAGTTGTGGCAAAGTTAGTCATGAATTAAGTTAAACCATGGAGTCTTCTAGATTATACATGTGGCAGAATCTGGTGGATGATATCCAACGGCCAGTAGTGCTCGGATTTGCCATCGTTGTACTATCGGATTGGCTTCATCCAACCACCAACTTTCAAAGTTTTTCACACACTATATAGGGGGTATAGATATAGATGTGCCGATCCGTTGCAATGTATCCAAAGTATATCTATTTAGTGGAGTGCACTCTAAACACATTATCTATTTATTTTTCTCTAACCTTTCGTAGCCATGCAACCAAGCCACATAAGCTTCATGGGTGCCCCGCACATCATATTATTCATACTACATTGATTAAAAAAAAGATAAATCACCCAAAACAAGATCTTCCCGTTTTTTGTTCCTACGATGTTGTGTCGTGCACGTACCTAATAGTTGTATAGTGGTAGTACTAGTAATATAGTATTAGGAGTACAAACTTGGTACTAGTAGGAGTAGTACTAGTACGGAATGCTTCTACTCTATCAACGAGCCCCATCTGACACCAAATTTCTTGGCTTCCGTGCTACAGCTAGATCTTCCCCTCGTTTCTGTTTTCCAACCCGGCGGCGGGTGCAGTGCGATTTGCCAATAGTCGGTTTGCTCAATGGTAGTCCCACATGAAAGTGAAGAAATGCTAGGCAACACGCCTTCCCTAAGCTATGTGTCGTGCTGGACGGGCCGTGGAGTACTCCCAATTCCCGGGCGTGTGGGGGTGCGACGCGAACGCGGCATGCGTTTTCCTTTTACGAGCAATGTGCTCGTGCGTTGCGACAAATTCAAAGTAGTAGAATAGTAGTACTTGTTCACAAACTTGAAAGAAATCACTCTTGTTTTGATATACTCCTAATATATTACTCCCTTCGTACCTAAATATTTGTCTTTATATAGACATATTTTGAAGTGAATATTTACTCATTTTGCTCCGCATGTAGTCACTTATTGAAATCTCTAGAAAGACAAATATTTAGGTACAGAGGGAGTACTTTTCACTCAAAATATATTTCTCAGGCTATTTTGATGAGGTGAGGGAGGGATGTGGTTGCTTTCAAGATAATAAGGGGTTTTCTGCAAATTTGAGCAGAGAAGTGGGCTATTATTGCAAAAATGCCACATTACCTCACAGTCGTTAGATGCAGATCTAATGGTCAGAAATGACTAATGACAGACACACCACCATCACCAACTGAGTCTTTTATAAGGAAAAAAGTAGGAGTAGAGAAACATGGATAAATTGTAACATTTGGTTCCGCTCCTTGGCACGATCGATAGAAAAAATGATTGGAAACGCTAGGGAGGGGTTATTTCTGCCAGATACGCAGGGTACGTAGTACTAGGTTGGCGCATCATTGGTTTGGTCACACGTGGTCCGACATGTTATAGTATTTCTAGCAAGATGCCCGCGCGTTGCACGAAGTTTATGGAAAAGGTAAGCACAACTTATAAATTGACGGATGGAGTACTAGTTACAGTGATTCATATAATTAAGCAAAGGGATCACACATGTCGGTATTGACTAGAACAAGAATGCAACAACACAATAAGAATTAAGGCCATGATGATGTGATCGCAGTGGTGGTTACAGAAGGCAAGAAGAAAGAGGGATCCATGAACGTACGACCTCCTCCTCCTCAACTTAGTGCGCCGGGCCACCGACCGGCGGCTAAGGAGCGGAGGCTCTTGTGGCGAGGTCGAGGTGCTTCTCAGCAAAGGCATCCAAGGCTTCCGGCCGGTAGAGGAAGGCCAACGTCGCAACGTCCTCACTGGCCTTGTAGATACCTATGTACACGATTTTTTCATAAACGTGGATGTGTAGGTCGACGAATTCCTGCAGGGCGAGGTGCCTCGCGGCGAGCGCGACCTCCAGGTGGACATTCTTCGTGGCATCGGTGGGCAGTCGCATGGCCACCAGTGCTTGAAAGAGGTTCCGGCCATGTGTAAGTGCATCTAGTGCCCCTTAGTGATTTTGGTGTATTGAAGACTTATAGGTTAAGGGACTAATGTGTTTATGAGTGAACACAGGTCTATAAGTCTATGAAGAGTTTGATATTTACAGTGAAAGTCGACCCCTAAAAATGAATATCTTCGACTGAAGATTTTGGTATTCCTGAAGACTTTCATGAAGACTTTGAAAGTGAAGAAATTGGTGTGTCCGTGAAGACTTGATAATCATGTGAGGAATATGAAGCTTGAAGACTTTCGTTTTCATAGTTTTGTTTTTCTCTTTCTTGAGTCATAGGAAACATCGTACTGTTAAAGGGGGTCGAGGAAATACTAAGGAAAAATTTCCATGTGATGCTCAACTCAAAATCCTACCCCTACCAATCCCTTCGAGTGAAGCCATTGGAAATCTCATACAGTTCAGTCAATTTCTTCAGTGATAGAGATGAAGTTCTTCTGGTCGCTGAGGAATTTGTTCTGACTGAGGAGTTAGGAATTCGCCAGTGCAGATTGCCTACACAGTGAGGCACATGATAGCCCTGAGGAATTTGAGAGTCAAATTTCCGACCATTGCTGTGCTACGCGCTAGCTGTCCCAAAATATCTTATCCACCTAACGGTCATATCATTGAAGAGCATTTATGTCTTATCATGTCGGGCTGCTCCCTAGGCTATAAATAGCCGCCCCCTACAACCACTAGCTGGTTGGCTGCTCCGAGAGAAACTAACACTTGTCATTTGAGAGCAACCCATCCTCCAAGGACTTTGAGCGAAAATCGTCAAGTGAGGAAAATCCAAACCCAAACACCCACAAACCCAAAGTGATTGAGCATCACTGAAGAGATTGATCCTGCGTGGATCCGACGCTTGTTACCTTTGAAGACTGTGCTTCTTCCAGACGGTCAGGCGTCATGGTCTAGAGCATCCAAGAGGAATTGTGGATCGCCGAGTGACCGAAGTCTGTGAAGGTTTGGAAGTCGCCTGAAGACTTACCACGAGTGATTGGACGAGGTCTGTGTGACCTTAGTTCAAGGAGAATATGGTGAGGACTTGGTGTCCTGAGCTGCGTGCTCAGTGACTGGGTGTCCGAGACTGTGTGTCCTCGAGTTTAAATACTCAGCCGCTCCAACCAGACGTACAACTGAGATAGCAGTTGGAACTGGTCTACCAAATCATTGTCTTCACCAACCTTACTGGTTCTATTTCCTCAACTCTTTCATTTCCTCATTACTGTGTTGAGTGTTTGTTCATATCTATGTTTGAAGACTTTGACTGAAGACTTTCTCAATTTCCTCAGTTCAATTTCTTCAGTCTGTTTGTCTTCATCGTGTGTTATCCTGTGTTTACGCTTTCTGTACTCTGTGTTTGTCTTCATTTCATCATGATGACTATGTGTGTATTCTGTTATGCTTACTTCTGAGTACTTATTCCCCTGCAAGTAGTTCTTCACTAAGGAATTTCCTCACCGGCAAATTCCTCAATGAAGAATTCATAAAAATCGCCTATTCACCCCCCTCTAGTCGATATAACGCACTTTCAATTGGTATCAGAGCAAAGTACTCCCTTGTTCTGTGTGATTTTGGTTTAACCACCTGGAGTTTTAGTTATGTCGACCGCAGGTATGATCAAGGTCTCTGCTGGGTGTCCTACCTTCGATGGCACGGACTACCCCTACTGGAAGAATAAGATGTGAATGCATCTTGAAGCAATTGACAACGATCTCTGGTATGTTGTGGAAAATGGTGTTCCCTCAGTCACACCTTCCCTGAATGCTGCTGATGTGAAGAGATTCAAGCAACTCGATTCTCAAGCGAAGAATATCATATGTGGTCATCTGAGTAAAGGGCAGTATGGTAGAGTGAGTGCTTTGGAAACTGCTAAGCTTATCTAGGATAGGCTTTCCAAAGTAAACGAAGGAGTCTCAACTCAACGTGACTCTCGTGTTGACGTTCTTCGCATTCTCTTCAACCGCTTCAAAAGACTCGACAATGAAAATGTTTAGCAAACCTTCGATCGCCTCACTGATATCTCAAATGAGCTTCAAGCGCTCGGTGCCACTGACATCACCGACCATGAGGTGGTGAAGAAATTGCTGAGATCACCCGATTCATCATTTGACACTCTGGCACTAATGATTCAAGAGCGTGCTGATTACAAGTCACTAGATCCTGCTGATATCCTCGAGAGGCTAAATACTCATGAGTTCCAGCTTGCTGAAAAGAGAGATCTCTATGGTTCAAGCTATGGCAAAACACGTGCCTTGAAGGCCAAGGCTGTGTCCGACTCTGAATGTGAAGATTCTGGTAGTAGCCTCGGTGATCCTGAAGAATTGAGCCAGGAGCTAGCACTGCTCGTGAAGAAGTTTCAGAAATTCTCAAGACGTGGTCGCTTTGGAAAATCCTCAAGGAGCAGTGATTCCTCATCAAGTGACTATAAGAGAAGGCTATGCCACAAATGCAAGAAGCCTGGTCACTACATTGAAGATTGTCCTCAGTGGGACAAGCAACTAAAGAAGAAGAAATGCAAGGATTACAGTTCTGACGATGCCAAGAAGAAGAAGAAATCTTCAAAGTCTTCATCATCAAAATCCTCGAAGTCTTCATCCCACAAGAAGAGCAGCTCCAAGAAGGCTCGGGCATTCATTGGCAAGGAAATGGATTTTGAGGCTGAATCTGAGGATAATGAGGAAGAGGAGGCATCCGAGGAGTCTGAGTCAGGTGTGGCAAGTCTAGCTCTTGCTACCGCATTTGTCAGCAAGTCTATCTTCAACTCTGAAGAAAATGACAACACCAACAATGCTGATGAAGGCAATGATGACTACGCTCCCACCTATTGCTTCATGGCAAAGGCTGCTAAGGTAACTAAATACCCCTCCTCTGAATCAAGTGAGGATGAATCTGATGAAAATCTTAAGCCTAGCTACTCTAAACTTGCTAAGATTGCTGTGAAACAACAAAAGGCTATTGAAAAACTTCAAAACATGCTAGACAAAAGTGATGATATGTTGGGTGATGAAATGGACCGCACTAAAGACTTAACTGAAAATCTTCAGAGACTTCAGTCTAAGTTTGACAACCTTCAAAGTCATCATAAAACCCTCTTAACTGATCATGAGAAGCTTTCTTATGAATTTCTTCAAAGAAAGCAAGATCTTGAGAAGCTAAGAGTGTGTTATGAAGATCTTCAAAAGGAGCGCGATTCATTCCTTGCTCAACAAATCAGCGCTACTCAGGAAGAATTTGATCCTCCATGCTTAAAGTGCATTGAACGTGAATCTGCTAATTCTTCACCTGAATGTTCAAATGCTTCAAATGTTACAAATTCTTCACCTGTCTCTGCTATCACTAATTCCTCATCTGAGGACATTGCTAGTATCGTGACGATGCAGGGCTGAAGGAATTGTATATGACAGGCATGTACAAAAGCCTCAAAGGGCATCAGACTCTTTGTGATGTGCTTAAAAAGCAGATCCTCAACAGAAACCCTAGGAAAGAGGGTATTGCCTTTGAGAGGAAACTCAATGCTGATGGAACATATTGGAAGCCTCAGCAGTACCCCAAAACCTCATGGGTTGCTGCAAAGGGACCTCTAGTTGATCCATCTAACTTATTTGGCTTTACATGTGAATCTCCTTATTCTTCTGATGAGTCATTTGACTCCAACTATAAACTGTTCAAAAATCAGAATGGTGAAGTATTTGCTAGATATGTTGGCACTAACTGCAGGAACGGTTCCCCTATGAAGAAAATCTGGGTTCCCAAAAGTTATGTTGAAAGTCTTCAGGTGAATGTCCTCATGACACCACCTATGAAGAATAGGAACCCTAGATCAAACTCTTCATATGGACCAAATTCTTCATATGGATCCAAGTCCTCATACGGACCAAATTCCTCACATGGATCAAATTCCTCAAAAGGATCAAAGTCCTCATATGAACATCATCATGCTAACAACTCTGTTTCGCAGGGTAGAGCTAAGGGCTATGAATATGTGCATCATTCTTCAAATCATTATGTTCATAAGTCCGCGAAGAATTTCTCTGCTTATTCATATGCTTACCCTAACCCCTCTTATGTGAAAAGAAATGGTTTGGTATCTTTGCCACCTTTCTCATATGGTGCTCGCAGAGTGATGAATTCTTTGCCACCCCTCCAGATGTGGGTGGTGAAGAAAAAGAACTAATCTCTTATGCAGGGTCAGGTCTCCAGACGTGCTTTAACGTCTGAAGAATTTGCTGGGGGCCTGACAAAATGCCTGAAAGGACGCAGGCGAATCATGATGAAATGAACTTTCATTTCACCCGTCCTCACACTACTTATCTGTGCTATTGCTTGATGAAATTGAACTGATGATACTGATGTCATATTCTTCACTAATGAAGTATATGAGTTTGTAAGCTGCACTAATTCATCTGCAGGATGATCAACCCAAAGCTAATGAGTGGGTCCTCGATAGTGGATGTACAAATCACATGACTGGCGACAAGAATCTATTGATGGATGCCCCATTAACACCTTCACATCTGAAGCATATCATCTTCGCTGACAAAGGCAAAAGTCAGGCATTGGGTCTAGGTAAGGTTGCGATCTCTAAGGATCGACACATGGACAAAGTCATGCTTGTCGAGTCCTTAGGATACAACCTCATGTCTGTTTCAATGCTTTGTGATCTTGATATGGTTGTTGTCTTTGGAAAGTATCGTTGTGTTGTGATCATGGAAGCTGACAATTCCAAAGTCTTCGAAGGCTTTAGGAGAGGAGACTTGTACATTGTTGATTTCTCTACAGGACCACAACATGCCGTGTGCTTACTTGCAAAAGCTTCAGAAGGCTGGCTATGGCATCGACGACTTGGTCACGCAGGCATGAGGAATTTGCACACACTTGCAAAGAAGAAGCACGTCATTGGCATTGAGAATGTCAAATTCCTCAAGGATCACTTGTGTGGTGCCTGTGAGCTGGAAAGATGACCAAGGCCAAGCATCTAGCGAAGACTATCATGACCACTACTCGTCCATTTGAATTGCTTCACATGGATCTGTCGGTCTACTAGAGTAGGGGTACCCTAGTATCCCGAACTTGTGCACGGGCAGTTGCAGCACCCCGCGGCAAGGCTTGCCGGGTGACCGCCAAGGTCCTCCGTGGTTCCTTTGGAGCCATTCAATAACAAAGTATTCAAGCCAAGGAGACAAGGCCCCGGCAAGAGGAGCTTGCCGGGAAGGCCAACCAAGGCATCTCAAGGAACTTGCCGTGACGCGCCACGCGTCCCGGCGAGGCCCGGTGAGCGACAAGCTTCCGGACGCGACAAGACAACGACCGCGGCAAGGCGCTTGCCGCGGCAAACTACCACTCTGTACCTGCGCTCCAGCACATCCACCAACGTGTCGCCCTGGGACCTTTCCAAGCGCGCGTGGCAAGAGGCTGTGCGGCCAGCGGTGCGCGGTGGCAAGCGACGCTGACAAGATTGCCATCGTGGCAAGCGGTGGCGTCCCTGACGGTCCCTTTTTGCACTATTTGGGCGACGTAGACGGGCATTTAATGCCTTTGTCCCCTGCCGTCAGGGTTAGGTATGATACACTGTACAGGTAGTTGTACCAACCGCAATTCCTTTTCCATTTTTACCCTTGTCTATGTTGCCACCTGTCGGAGACCCCTTTAGCATATAAAATGAGGCCCATGCGCAACGTAGTGAGAGGGGGGAAGGCAGAAAAACACTCACGCTCGGTCTCGTTAGCAGCTAGTGTGTACTGTAGCACTCAGCGCTCCCGAGCAAGAACTCAATACACTCAGACATGCAGCAGTAGGAGTGTTATCTCTCCGGAGAGCTCCGAAGCTGGGTAAACTGCTCGTGTGCTTCGCCTCGATCCGCTCTTCGTGCGATCTCCGCCCCCCGCCGAACCGAAAGGGGCTCGGTCCGCCGGTCCCATAGGTGTTCGTGGATCAGTTTCCCCGACATCTTTGGCGCGCCAGGTAGGGGGCGTCGAGGTTGTGTGAACCTGATCCGACATTCACACAAGCTAGATCTTCATCTTCTTCATCGACATGCCACTGAAGAAGAAGGCTTCGGCGGCAGCTGTTCCGTCCACGTCGATCCCACCACCACCGGAGCAAACGGGTGGTGGGGTAGACGCCGGCGGAAGAACGGGCATCGACGAGGGAGCCCACGGTGCTGCCAGGTCCAAGGACAAGGCTGCGCAGACCTCGGCGTCCGTACATTCACCGCGCCCATCTTAGGAGGTGCAGGACCGACAGCATCATGGTATTCGCAGTGCCATACGTTTGTTGGACCAAGATCGAGCTGGTGGATCTCGGGGTGCTCAAGACCAGCATGCACGCCAACATGCTGGCACGAGCGAGACACGGTCGCCTGGACGGGATACTGCTCCTTCTAACATAGTTAGAAGTCCAAGCATATCCCGCTCCTCGCGCCGTTCACCACTGCCGCCCACCACTCCAGCAGAAGCTTTGGCGCGAGCTCAACTGCTCCTGGATTACCCTCCAACGGCAGACAAGATCGATGAATGGAGGGCCACCATTCAGAGTCTCATCGGCTTCGCCAACGGCGACACTCCGCGGCAGCCGAGTACATCGCTGCCACGGCAGGACTGCCAGGCACGAGCCGATGGCGACGAAACCGGTGGAGGTGCAACCACCATGCACTCTCCACCCCGAAGGCCAAGATCGCCGACTCGCCGGATCTACCTCGACAGCGACTCCACCGCATCATCAGATCCACGAGCTCGTCGCGATCAGCGCCAAGTTCTTCCCGAACGACAGCAAGAAGACGCTTGAACTCGCATCGAGCGCCGAAGAGAAGCGCGGCGTCAATCGGACCAGCGCGCTGGGCCCTCTGTCGACATGCATGCACCAGGGGAACCAGGCGACTTGCCGTACGCGGTAGGTTGCCCTGCGTTCACTCGTGAGCTACGGCAAGTCCAGTGGCCCAGCACGAAGAATTTCAAGCCAGACGTACCAGAGAAGTACGACGGCAAGTCTGATGAGGACATCAATACAATTGTTACACCCACAGCCCCTGCTGCTATACATACTGGACCAATTACTAGAGCTCGTGCACGCCAACTAAATTACCAGGTACTTTCGTTTCTTGGTAATGATTTTAATGTTCATGAGAATATGATGCTGCCTAAATTGGATACATTTGTTTCGCTTACAAATGAAGGGCCTAGCTTGGAGAAGGATGAACATTGGAGCAAGAACAAGCATGGAGATAATGGCATGCGCAAGGGGAACAAGAACGGAGTTACAAGTGATGATTTCAGGACTTTGAAGCCACCATAATGGGTGCATGAAGCCTTGGACGAAATATACAAGATGCCACTTCATAAATTTCGTCCCGAGGCTATTTTAGGTGCTGCGTCACCTTATTATTGGGCCAGGCCCATGTAATTTCGAAATACATAAGTATAGGCTATTTTTAGAGTCCGTATGTGTGGGGAAACAAGAGATAGGGTTGATTTCGGACCCCTCCACCAAGGGCCACGAAATTCCCCCCTCTTCCTCCATATATACAGCCTTTAGGGCATCGTTTAGACTTTGGGTTTTGTTTAGATTAAAAGTTCGCCATAGCTGCAACTTCACGTACTTCGTTTGTGTTCAACGACCAGACAAAGGCGTCACAGAACCCCACCTTGATCAATAAAGCTTTCATCTTATATTCGCAATATCCAGATTGCAATCTCAGTTTCTTGCTTGTTCTTCGTTTGCTCGCAGGAAACAGACCCTCGTGGTCAGGTTGATCGTGCTCCGGCGTGGTCAATAACCTCTCGGAGTTGGTTTAGCGATTGCTAAGGCGCGACGTCCTCGCACGTTCATAGTCGAATCGTCAAAGTCGACTTCCACCAAAGCGATATCCATCATCTCATCGAAAGACGGGACACCTTTGCCTCTGTCAAGTGGTATCAGATTTCCAGGTTGCTCGGTGAGATTTTACAGTTTCTCGTAGTTTAGATCGAGTCTATCTTCATACCTATAGTCCATGAAAAAGCCACACAAAAAATTAGGGTTAGTTCATCATATCCGAACCAATCTGAGCCTTTGCATAATCTTTTTAGGGTTTTGCTTTGTTGAATTTGCGGTTGCATCGTCGTTTCTAGTTGCTGGTCTTAGAGTCTAGTCTTTTAGAGTTTCGAGTTCTGGTCCTAAGTTGTCACGCCGCCGCCGCACCATCATCATCGCCCCTGCCATCTACCACCACCGCTCCGAATCCGTATCCATATACCACCACCAATCCGTGTCCATATACCACCACCGATCCATATCCATATACTACCACCGCTACCACCACCGCTGTCATATACCACCACCATATATCCACCACCAATCCGAGTTCTTTGCTTATTAGGTTTGTTTTCGGGATCCATCTAGATTCCGATTCGTGTTTCCTTGCCGGAGTAGGTTTCGAAAAAAAAAAGAATCGGGTAGCCACGCTCCGTTTAGGCCCAAAATTTTTCGAAAACGCATTTTTCGAAAAAATTTCTGGCTATCCTATTTTTAGGTGTTTCTGAGTGTTTTGAGACAGGTGCCATTATAGGAAGTTTTTTTTGACCCGTTTCCAGTTTTTGGGTCCGGGCAGTCGAAAAAAAAAAATTGGTCGAAAAAATTTCGTGCCCATCCTCTCAGTTTGAGCTAGGAAGAGTTTTGAGACACTCGCCATTATAGTGATTTTTCGCAAAAAAAAAAGGCAAAAAAAAATTCAGAGTGTGCTTTTCCCTTGTTTACGTGCCGCGCCGTGATTTTGTTGGTGTTCTAGGCTCGCGTCTCTAGCACAGTCTAGCCTAGGACCAGCACAGTACCGTCGTTGAGCGTTTATTCAACTTTGCATCTCTGAATTGATTATTGCTGACCCTTTTTGCTACCATACTATAAGCCTTCCCAGCTCCACATACATCTACTTCGTGTGTTCGACTCTCCCTGGTAATCGCTCTATCCAAGCTTTGAGAGTTTTTGACTACAACGGTTGCGGATCACCGCCTGCTGCTGGGTAAGAACTGGTAAGAATTTGAGATTTGCTTGACGGATTTGTGATACACCACCACCACTTCTTAGTAGTCTGTAGGATCATATTCTTGTGTGTTTCTATTGCTGCTAACCATGCCAGGATCACAAGCCGACGAGATTGACTGGGATAACTTATCGAACAAGGAGCTTCATGATAAGTTTCAGCAAATGATGACTGAACAGGTACAAGATGTGCTGAACAATTTTGAAGAGGCCATGGAGAAGATCACTGGCCTTGAGAAGACGTTCGAAACAAAGCTCGATAACAGATTTAATGAACTGCTTGCGCGTCTTCCACCACCGGCTGCACCTGTCGCACCTCTGCAACAACAACAACTACGCCCCCTTCCGAATCAGTATGGACGAGCACATCGTGTTCCTATTGAGCCAAGACAAACTTCTGGTGCCGCTGCTACTGCTGTTGGTGCTTCCTTGGCTCCTGCTACTACTCCTGCTGGTACCCAGGAGGATGATGAGTATGCGGGTGATTATGAGGATGAGGTTGATCAAAATCAGATCTACGAGCAGCCACCAGCACCACCACCAGCAGGTCGACCTCAGGTATATATTCGTCATGGTAGGCCTGCACCACCACCTCAGGTACGCGATGATGTCCATATTCCTAAACTGAAATTGAATATTCCACCATTTGAGGGTAGATATGTTCCTGATATATATCTTACTTGGGAGTTAGAAACTGAACAACGATTTACATGTTTACAATATCCTGAGGAGAGACGAGTTGCTGCTGCTGTTTGTGCTTTCACTAGTTTTGCATGTGTATGGTGGTCTGAACATTGTAGATTATATCCTATTCCAACTACTTGGGCTGCTTTGAAAACTGCTATGCGTACGCGTTGGGTTCCACCATATTATCAACGTGAATTGCTTCAAAAATTGCAGCGTTTAAGACAAGGGAAAAATTCTGTAGAAGAATATTATTAGGAATTACAAACTGGCATGATTAGATGTGGTATTGTTGAGGAGAATGAAGCTATGCTTGCATGTTTTCTGGGTAGATTAAATAGAGAGATTCAGACCATTTTAGACTATAAGGAGTATACTAATATCACTCGTTTATTCCATCTTGCTTGTAAAGCTGAACGTGAAGTGCAGGATCGACAAGCATTGGGGCGAACTAACTTTTCTGCAGGCCGACCTTCATCATGGACACCACGTGCATCTTCTACTTCAACTGCACCAGCACCTCCATCCGGTGCCACCTCCAGCCGTGATACAAGAAAACAGGCACAACCACCATTATCTGCCAAGAGCGCACCTGCGGGGCCTGCACAGCGTTCTTCTTCTTCCATGGCATCAACAGGGCACACAAGTGTTATTATTTGTCGTCGTTGTAAGGGAGGAGGTCATTATGCGAGGGAATGCAAATCTCCGCGTGTGATGATTGCTACCGCGGATGGTGGATATGAGTCCGCTAGTGACTATGATGAGGAGACATTGGCTCTTATTACACGTGAAGAACATGGTGGAGATGATTCTGATCATGAGACGCAATACATGGCTCCTGAAGACGCTGACAGGTATGAATGTTTAGTTGCTCAACGTGTTTTGAGTGTGTAGGTCACACAAGCTGAGCAAAATGAGAGGCACAATTTGTTCCATACCAAGGGAGTTGTGAAGGAACGTTCTGTGCGCGTCATAATAGACGGAGGGAGCTGCAACAACTTGGCTAGCATGGAGATGGTGGAGAAGCTTTCTCTCACCACAAGACCACATCAACATCCTTACTACATCCAATGGTTCAACAACAGCGGCAAGGTTAAGGTAACACGTACTGTTCGTGTGCATTTTAGTATCTCTACATATGCTGATTATGTTGATTGTGATGTGGTACCTATGCAAGCATGTTCCTTATTACTTGGTAGACCATGGCAATTTGATAAAAATTCTGTACACCATGGTAGAAACAATCACTATACTCTTGTTCATAAGGATAAAAATATTACTTTGCTTCCTATGACTCCTGATTCCATTTTGAAAGATGATATTAATAGAGCTAATAAAGCACAACAGGAGAAGAATAAGAGTGAAAATCAGATTGTGGCAAAAGAATTTGAGCAACAAATGAAGCCTAACAATAAACCATCTAGTGTTGCTTCTGAAATTAAATTGAAAAGTGCATGTTTATTTGCCACCAAATCTGATATTAATGAGCTAGATTTCAGCAAATCTGTTTGCTATGCTTTTGTGTGCAAAGAGGCATTATTTTCATTCGAGGACGTGCCTTCCTCTTTGCCTCCTGCTGTCACTAACATTTTGCAGGAGTTCGCTGACATTTTTCCACAAGACGTGCCACCGGGATTACCGCCTATTCGAGGGATTGAGCATCAGATTGACTTAATTCCCGGTGCTTCACTGCCAAACCGTGCACCATACCGTACCAATCCAGAGGAGACGAAGGAGATTATGCGTCAAGTACAAGAGCTTCTTGACAAAGGTTATATACGCGAATCCCTTAGTCCTTGTGCTGTTCCTATTATTCTAGTGCCGAAAAAGGATGGTACATCACGTATGTGTGTTGATTGTAGAGGCATTAATAATATTACTATTCGTTATCGTCATCCTATTCCTAGGCTAGATGATATGCTTGATGAATTGAGTGGCTCTACAATATTCTCCAAAGTTGATTTGCGTAGTGGCTACCATCAAATTCGTATGAAATTGGGAGATGAATGGAAAACAGCATTTAAAACTAAGTTTGGATTATATGAATGGTTAGTCATGCCTTTTGGGTTAACTAATGCACCTAGTACTTTCATGAGATTAATGAACGAAGTTTTACGTGCTTTCATTGGACGATTTGTGGTAGTTTACTTTGATGACATATTGATTTATAGCAGATCTTTGGAAGAACATTTGGAACATTTACGTGCTGTTTTTATTGCTCTACATGATGCACGTTTGTTTGGTAACCTTGGGAAGTGCACCTTTTGCACCGACCGAGTATCTTTTCTTGGCTATGTTGTTACTCCACAGGGAATTGAAGTTGACAAAGCCAAGATTGAAGCTATTGAGAGTTGGCCGCAGCCCAAAACGGTCACACAAGTAAGGAGTTTTCTTGGCCTCGCTGGATTCTATAGGCGTTTTGTGAGAGATTTCAGCACCATTGCTGCACCTCTCAACGAGCTTACAAAGAAGGATGTGCCTTTTGTTTGGGGTACCGCACAGGAAGAAGCCTTCACGGTATTGAAAGATAAGTTGACACATGCTCCTTTACTCCAACTTCCTGATTTTAATAAGACTTTTGAGCTTGAATGTGATGCTAGTGGAATTGGATTAGGAGGTGTGTTATTACAAGATGGCAAACCTGTTGCATACTTTTCTGAAAAATTGAGTGGGCCTAGTCTGAATTATTCTACTTATGATAAAGAATTATATGCTCTTGTTCGGACTTTAGAAACATGGCAACATTATTTATGGCCCAAAGAATTTGTTATACATTCTGATCATGAATCTTTGAAACATATTAAAAGTCAAGCTAAACTGAATCGTAGACATGCTAAATGGGTTGAATTCATTGAGACTTTCCCTTATGTTATTAAACACAAGAAGGGAAAAGAAAATGTTATTGCTGATGCATTGTCTCGTCGCTATACTATGCTTTCACAACTTGACTTCAAAATATTTGGTTTGGAGACCATCAAAGATCAATATGTGCATGATGCTGATTTTAAAGATGTAATGCAGAATTGCAAAGAAGGAAGAAGGTGGAACAAGTTTGTCGTTAACGATGGATTTGTGTTTCGTGCTAACAAGCTATGCATTCCAGCTAGCTCCGTTCGTCTTTTGTTGTTGCAGGAGGCGCATGGAGGAGGATTAATGGGACACTTTGGCGTGAAGAAGACGGAGGACGTACTTGCTACACATTTCTTTTGGCCAAAGATGAGACGGGATGTTGAGCGTTTTATTGCTCGCTGCACTACATGTCAAAAAGCTAAGTCACGACTCAATCCTCATGGTTTATATATGCCTTTGCCTGTACCTAGTGTTCCTTGGGAGGATATATCTATGGACTTTGTTTTAGGTTTACCTCGAACAAAGAAGGGGAGGGATAGCATATTTGTTGTCGTGGATAGATTCTCGAAAATGGCACACTTTATACCATGTCATAAAAGCGATGATGCTGTTAATGTTGCTGATTTGTTCTTTCGTGAAATTGTTCGCTTGCATGGTGTGCCAAATACTATTGTTTCAGATCGTGATACTAAATTTCTTAGCCACTTTTGGAGATGTTTATGGGCTAAGTTGGGGACTAAACTGCTTTTTAGTACTACTTGTCACCCCCAAACTGATGGACAAACTGAAGTAGTCAATAGAACGTTGTCTACTATGCTTAGGGCTGTTTTGAAGAATAATAAGAAAATGTGGGAGGAATGCTTGCCTCATATTGAATTTGCTTATAATCGTTCATTGCATTCTACTACTAAGATGTGCCCTTTTGAAGTTGTGTATGGTTTCCGACCTCGTGCACCTATTGATTTGTTGCCTCTTCCATCTTCGGGGAAGGTTAATTTTGATGGTAAACAACGTGCTGAATTGATTTTAAAAATGCATGAGTTAACTAAGGAAAACATTGAGCGCATGAATGCTAAATATAAACTTGCTGGAGATAAGGGTAGAAAACATGTTGTGTTTGCACCTGGATATCTTGTTTGGTTACATTTGCGTAAGGATAGATTTCCTAATTTGCGCAAATCAAAGTTAATGCCACGTGCTGATGGTCCCTTTAAGGTGTTAGAGAAAATAAATGATAATGCATATAAACTTGAGCTGCCTGCAGATTTTGGGGTTAGTCCCACTTTTAACATTGCAGATTTGAAGCCTTATTTGGGTGAGGAAGATGAACTTCCGTCGAGGACGACTTCATTTCAAGAAGGGGAGGATGATGAGGACATCAATACAATTGTTACACCCACAGCCCCTGCTCCTATACATACTGGACCAATTACTAGAGCTCGTGCACGCCAACTAAATTACCAGGTACTTCCGTTTCTTGGTAATGATTCTAATGTTCATGAGAATATGATGCTGCCTAAATTGGATACATTTGTTTTGCTTACAAATGAAGGGCCTAGCTTGGAGAAGGATGAACATTGGAGCAAGAACAAGAATGGAGTTACAAGTGATGATTTCAGGACTTTGAAGCCACCATAATGGGTGCATGAAGCCTTGGACAAAATATACAAGATGCCACTTCATAAATTTCGTCCCGAGGCTATTTTAGGTGCTGCGTCACCTTATTATTGGGCCAGGCCCATGTAATTTCGAAATACATAAGTATAGGCTATTTTTAGAGTCCGTATGTGTGGGGAAACAAGAGATAGGGTTGATTTCGGACCCCTCCACCAAGGGCCACGAAATTCCCCCCCTCTTCCTCCATATATACAGCCCTTAGGGCATCGTTTAGACTTTGGGTTTTGTTTAGATTAAAAGTTCGCCATAGCTGCAACTTCGCGTACTTCGTTTGTGTTCAACGACCAGACAAAGGCGTCACAGAACCCCACCTTGATCAATAAAGCTTTCATCTTATATTCGCAATATCCAGATTGCAATCTCAGTTTCTTGCTTGTTCTTCGTTTGCTCGCAGGAAACAGACCCTCGTGGTCAGGTTGATCGTGCTCCGGCGTGGTCAATAACCTCTCGGAGTTGGTTTAGCGATTGCTAAGGCGCGACGTCCTCGCACGTTCGTAGTCGGATCGTCAAAGTCGACTTCCACCAAAGCGAAATCCATCATCTCATCGAAAGACGGGACACCTTTGCCTCTATCATAAACCATCTAGTGTTGCTTCTGAAATTAAATTGAAAAGTGCATGTTTATTTGCCACCAAATCTGATATTGATGAGCTAGATTTCAGCAAATCTGTTTGCTATGCTTTTGTGTGCAAAGAGGCATTATTTTCATTCGAGGACGTGCCTTCCTCTTTGCCTCCTGCTGTCACTAACATTTTGCAGGAGTTCGCTGACGTTTTTCCACAAGACGTGCCACCGGGATTACCGCCTATTCGAGGGATTGAGCATCAGATTGACTTAATTCCCGGTGCTTCACTGCCAAACCGTGCACCATACCGTACTAATCCAGAGGAGACGAAGGAGATTATGCGTCAAGTACAAGAGCTTCTCGACAAAGGTTATATACGCGAATCCCTTAGTCCTTGTGCCGTTCCTATTATTCTAGTGCCGAAAAAGGATGGTACATCACGTATGTGTGTTGATTGTAGAGGCATTAATAATATTACTATTCATTATCGTCATCCTATTCCTAGGCTAGATGATATGCTTGATGAATTGAGTGGCTCTACAATATTCTCCAAAGTTGATTTGCGTAGTGGCTACCATCAAATTCGTATGAAATTGGGAGATGAATGGAAAACAGCATTTAAAACTAAGTTTGGATTATATGAGTGGTTAGTCATGCCTTTTGGGTTAACTAATGCACCTAGTACTTTCATGAGATTAATGAACGAAGTTTTACGTGCTTTCATTGGACGATTTGTGGTAGTTTACTTTGATGACATATTGATTTATAGCAGATCTTTGGAAGAACATTTGGAACATTTACGTGCTGTTTTTATTGTTCTACGTGATGCACGTTTGTTTGGTAACCTTGGGAAGTGCACCTTTTGCACCGACCGAGTATCTTTTCTTGGCTATGTTGTTACTCCACAGGGAATTGAAGTTGATAAAGCCAAGATTGAAACTATTGAGAGTTGGCCGCAGCCCAAAACGGTCACACAAGTGAGGAGTTTTCTTGGCCTCGCTGGATTCTATAGGCGTTTTGTGAGAGATTTCAGCACCATTGCTGCACCTCTCAATGAGCTTACAAAGAAAGATGTGCCTTTTCTTTGGGGTACCGCACAGGAAGAAGCTTTCACGGTATTGAAAGATAAGTTGACACATGCTCCTTTACTCCAACTTCCTGATTTTAATAAGACTTTTGAGCTTGAATGTGATGCTAGTGGAATTGGATTAGGAGGTGTGTTATTACAAGATGGCAAACCTGTTGCATACTTTTCTGAAAAATTGAGTGGGCCTAGTCTGAATTATTCTACTTATGATAAAGAATTATATGCTCTTGTTCGGACTTTAGAAACATGGCAACATTATTTATGGCCCAAAGAATTTGTTATACATTCTGATCATGAATCTTTGAAACATATTAAAAGTCAAGCTAAACTGAATCGTAGACATGCTAAATGGGTTGAATTCATTGAGACTTTCCCTTATGTCACTAAACACAAGAAGGGAAAAGAAAATGTTATTGCTGATGCATTGTTTCGTCGCTATACTATGCTTTCACAACTTGACTTCAAAATATTTGGTTTGGAGACCATCAAAGATCAATATGTGCATGATGCTGATTTTAAAGATGTAATGCAGAATTGTAAAGAAGGAAGAATGTGGAACAAGTTTGTTGTTAACGATGGATTTGTGTTTCGTGCTAACAAGCTATGCATTCCAGCTAGCTCCGTTCGTATTTTTTTGTTGCAGGAGGCGCATGGAGGAGGATTAATGGGACACTTTGGCGTGAAGAAGACGGAGGACGTACTTGCTACACATTTCTTTTGGCCAAAAATGAGACGGGATGTTGAGCGTTTTATTGCTCGCTGCACTACATGTCAAAAAGCTAAGTCATGACTCAATCCTCATGGTTTATATATGCCTTTGCCTGTACCTAGTGTTCCTTGGGAGGATATATCTATGGACTTTGTTTTAGGTTTACCTCGAACAAAGAAAGGGAGGGATAGCATATTTGTTGTCGTGGATAGATTCTCGAAAATGGCACACTTTATACCATGTCATAAAAGCGATGATGCTGTTAATGTTGCTGATTTGTTCTTTCGTGAAATTATTCGCTTGCATGGTGTGCCAAATACTATTGTTTCAGATCGTGATACTAAATTTCTTAGCCACTTTTGGAGATGTTTATGGGCTAAGTTGGGGACTAAACTGCTTTTTGGTACTACTTGTCACCCCCAAACTGATGGACAAACTGAAGTAGTCAATAGAACGTTGTCTACTATGCTTAGGGCTGTTTTGAAGAATAATAAGAAAATGTGGGAGGAATGCTTGCCTCATATTGAATTTGCTTATAATTGTTCATTGCATTCTACTACTAAGATGTGCCCTTTTGAAGTTGTGTATGGTTTCCTACCTCATGCACCTATTGATTTGTTGCCTCTTCCATCTTCGGAGAAGGTTAATTTTGATGCTAAACAACGTGCTGAATTGATTTTAAAAATGCATGAGTTAACTAAGGAAAACATTGAGCGCATGAATGCTAAATATAAACTTGCTGGAGATAAGGGTAGAAAACATGTTGTGTTTGCACCTGGAGATCTTGTTTGGTTACATTTGCGTAAGGATAGATTTCCTGATTTGCGCAAATCAAAGTTAATGCCACGTGCTGATGGTCCCTTTAAGGTGTTAGAGAAAATAAATGATAATGCATATAAACTTGAGCTGCCTGCAGATTTTGGGGTTAGTCCCACTTTTAACATTGCAGATTTGAAGCCTTATTTGGGTGAGGAAGATGAACTTCCGTCGAGGACGACTTCATTTCAAGAAGGGGTGATAGAGGCAAAGGTGTCCCGTCTTTCGATGAGATGATGGATATCGCTTTGGTGGAAGTCGACTTTGACGATCCGACTACGAACGTGCGAGGACGTCGCGCCTTAGCAATCGCTAAACCAACTCCGAGAGGTTATTGACCACGCCGGAGCACGATCAACCTGATCACGAGGGTCTGTTTCCTGCAAGCAAACGAAGAACAAGCAAGAAACTAAGATTGCAATCTGGATATTGGGAATATAAGATGAAAGCTTTATTGATCAAGGTGGGGTTCTGTGCCGCCTTTGTCTGGTCGTTGAACACAAACGAAGTACGCGAAGTTGCAGCTATGGCGAACTTTTAATATAAACAAAACCCAAAGTCTAAACGATGCCCTAAGGGCTGTATATATGGAGGAAGAGAGGGGGAATTTCGTGGCCCTTGGTGGAGGGGTCCGAAATCAACCCTATCTCTTGTTTCCCCACACATACGGACTCTAAAAATAGCCTATACTTATGTATTTCGAAATTATATGGGCCTGGCCCAATAATAAGGTGACGCAGCACCTAAAATAGCCTCGGGACGAAATTTATGAAGTGGCATCTTGTATATTTCGTCCAAGGCTTCATGCACCCATTATGGTGGCTTCAAAGTCCTGAAATCATCACTTGTAACTCCATTCTTGTTCTTGCTCCAATGTTCATCCTTCTCCAAGCTAGGCCCTTCATTTGTAAGCAAAACAAATGTATCCAATTTAGGCAGCATCATATTCTCATGAACATTAGAATCATTACCAAGAAACGAAAGTACCTGGTAATTTAGTTGGCGTGCACGAGCTCTAGTAATTGGTCCAGTATGTATAGCAGCAGGGGCTGTGGGTGTAACAATTGTATTGATGTCCTCATCAGTAAATGTTCCAAATGTTCTTCCAAAGATCTGCTATAAATCAATATGTCATCAAAGTAAACTACCACAAATCGTCCAATGAAAGCACGTAAAACTTCGTTCATTAATCTCATGAAAGTACTAGGTGCATTAGTTAACCCAAAAGGCATGACTAACCACTCATATAATCCAAACTTAGTTTTAAATGCTGTTTTCCATTCATCTCCCAATTTCATACGAATTTGATGGTAGCCACTACGCAAATCAACTTTGGAGAATATTGTAGAGCCACTCAATTCATCAAGCATATCATCTAGCCTAGGAATAGGATGACGATAACGAATAGTAATATTATTAATGCCTCTACAATCAACACACATACGTGATGTACCATCCTTTTTCGGCACTAGAATAATAGGAACAGCACAAGGACTAAGGGATTCGCGTATATAACCTTTGTCGAGAAGCTCTTGTACTTGACGCATAATCTCCTTCGTCTCCTCTGGATTGGTACGGTATGGTGCACGGTTTGGCAGTGAAGCTCCGGGAATTAAGTCAATCTGATGCTCAATCCCTCGAATAGGCGGTAATCCCGGTGGCACGTCTTGTGGAAAAACGTCAGCGAACTCCTGCAAAATGTTAGTGACAGCAGGAGGCAAAGAGGAAGGCACGTCCTCGAATGAAAATAATGCCTCTTTGCACACAAAAGCATAGCAAACAGATTTGCTGAAATCTAGCTCATCAATATCAGATTTGGTGGCAAATAAACATGCACTTTTCAATTTAATTTCAGAAGCAACACTAGATGGTTTATTATTAGGCTTCATTTGTTGCTCAAATTCTTTTGCCACAATCTGATTTTCACTCTTATTCTTCTCCTGTTGTGCTTTATTAGCTCTATTAATATCATCTTTCAAAATGGAATTAGGGGTCATAGGAAGCAAAGTAATATTTTTATCCTTATGAACAAGAGTATAGTGATTGTTTCTACCATGGTGTACAGAATTTTTATCAAATTGCCATGGTCTACCAAGTAATAAGGAACATGCTTGCATAGGTACCACATCACAATCAACATAATCAGCATATGTAGAGATACTAAAATGCACACGAACAGTACGTGTTACCTTAACCTTGCCGCTGTTGTTGAACCATTGGATGTAGTAAGGATGTGGATGTGGTCTTGTGGTGAGAGAAAGCTTCTCCACCATCTCCATGCTAGCCACGTTGTTGCAGCTCCCTCCGTCTATTATGACGCGCACAGAACGTTCCTTCACAACTCCCTTGGTATGGAACAAATTGTGCCTCTGATTTTGCTCAGCTTGTGTGACCTGCACACTCAAAACACGTTGAGCAACTAAACATTCATACCTGTCAGCGTCTTCAGGAGCCATGTATTGCGTCTCATGATCAGAATCATCTCCACCATGTTCTTCACGTGTAATAAGAGCCAATGTCTCCTCATCATAGTCACTAGCGGACTCATATCCACCATCCGTGGTAGCAATCATCACACGCGGAGATTTGCATTCCCTCGCATAATGACCTCCTCCCTTACAACGACGACAAATAATATCACTTGTGTGCCCTGTTGATGCCATGGAAGAAGAAGAACGCTGTGCAGGCCCCGCAGGTGCGCTCTTGGCAGATAATGGTGGTTGTGCCTGTTTTCTTGTATCACGGCTGGAGGTGGGACCGGATGGAGGTGCTGGTGCAGTTGAAGTAGAAGATGCACGTGGTGTCCATGATGAAGGTCGGCCTGCAGAAAAGTTAGTTCGCCCCAATGCTTGTCGATCCTGCACTTCACGTTCAGCTTTACAAGCAAGATGGAATAAACGAGTGATATTAGTATACTCCTTATAGTCTAGAATGGTCTGAATCTCTCTATTTAATCCACCCAGAAAACGTGCAAGCATAGCTTCATTCTCCTCAACAATACCACATCTAATCATGCCAGTTTGTAATTCCTGATAATATTCTTCTACAGAATTTTTTCCTTGTCTTAAACGCTGCAATTTTTGAAGCAATTCACGTTGATAATATGGTGGAACCCAACGCGTACGCATAGCAGTTTTCAAAGCATCCCAAGTAGTTGGAATAGGATATAATCTACAATGTTCAGACCACCATACACATGCAAAACTAGTGATGAGGACATCAATACAACTGTTACACCCACAGCCCCTGCTGCTATACATACTGGACCAATTACTAGAGCTCGTGCACGCCAACTAAATTACCAGGTACTTTCGTTTCTTGGTAATGATTCTAATGTTCATGAGAATATGATGCTGCCTAAATTGGATACATTTGTTTTGCTTACAAATGAAGGGCCTAGCTTGGAGAAGGATGAACATTGGAGCAAGAACAAGCATGCAGATGATGGCATGCGCAAGGGGAACAAGAACGGAGTTACAAGTGATGATTTCAGGACTTTGAAGCCACCATAATGGGTGCATGAAGCCTTGGACGAAATATACAAGATGCCACTTCATAAATTTCATCCCGAGGCTATTTTAGGTGCTGCGTCACCTTATTATTGGGCCAGGCCCATGTAATTTCGAAATACATAAGTATAGGCTATTTTTAGAGTCCGTATGTGTGGGGAAACAAGAGATAGGGTTGATTTCGGACCCCTCCACCAAGGGCCACGAAATTCCCCCCTCTTCCTCCATATATACAGCCCTTAGGGCATCGTTTAGACTTTGGGTTTTGTTTAGATTAAAAGTTCGCCATAGCTGCAACTTCGCGTACTTCGTTTGTGTTCAACGACCAGACAAAGGCGTCACAGAACCCCACCTTGATCAATAAAGCATTCATCTTATATTCGCAATATCCAGATTGCAATCTTAGTTTCTTGCTTGTTCTTCGTTTGCTCGCAGGAAACAGACCCTCGTGGTCAGGTTGATCGTGCTCCGGCGTGGTCAATAACCTCTCGGAGTTGGTTTAGCGATTGCTAAGGCGCGACGTCCTCGCACGTTCGTAGTCGGATCGTCAAAGTCGACTTCCACCAAAGCGAAATCCACCATCTCATCGAAAGACGGGACACCTTTGCCGCTATCATGTGCCCTTTTGAAGTTGTGTATGGTTTCCTACCTCGTGCACCTATTGATTTGTTGCCTCTTCCATCTTCGGAGAAGGTTAATTTTGATGCTAAACAACGTGCTGAATTGATTTTAAAAATGCATGAGTTAACTAAGGAAAACATTGAGCGTATGAATGCTAAATATAAACTTGCTGGAGATAAGGGTAGAAAACATGTTGTGTTTGCACCTGGAGATCTTGTTTGGTTACATTTGCGTAAGGATAGATTTCCTGATTTGCGCAAATCAAAGTTAATGCCACGTGCTGATGGTCCCTTTAAGGTGTTAGAGAAAATAAATGATAATGCATATAAACTTGAGCTGCCTGCAGCTTTTGGGGTTAGTCCCACTTTTAACATTGCAGATTTGAAGCCTTATTTGGGTGAGGAAGATGAACTTCCGTCGAGGACGACTTCATTTCAAGAAGGGGAGGATGATGAGGACATCAATACAATTGTTACACCCACAGCCCCTGCTGCTATACATACTGGACCAATTACTAGAGCTCGTGCACGCCAACTAAATTACCAGGTACTTTCGTTTCTTGGTAATGATTCTAATATTCATGAGAATATGATGCTGCCTAAATTGGATACATTTGTTTTGCTTACAAATGAAGGACCTAGCTTGGAGAAGGATGAACATTGGAGCAAGAACAAGAACGGAGTTACAAGTGATGATTTCAGGACTTTGAAGCCACCATAATGGGTGCATGAAGCCTTGGACGAAATATACAAGATGCCACTTCATAAATTTCGTCCCGAGGCTATTTTAGGTGCTGCGTCACCTTATTATTGGGCCAGGCCCATGTAATTTCGAAATACATAAGTATAGGCTATTTTTAGAGTCCGTATGTGTGGGGAAACAAGAGATAGGGTTGATTTCGGACCCCTCCACCAAGGGCCACGAAATTCCCCCCCTCTTCCTCCATATATACAGCCCTTAGGGCATCGTTTAGACTTTGGGGTTTTGTTTAGATTGAAAGTTCGCCATAGCTGCAACTTCGCGTACTTCGTTTGTGTTCAACGACCAGACAAAGGCGTCACAGAACCCCACCTTGATCAATAAAGCTTTCATCTTATATTCGCAATATCCAGATTGCAATCTTAGTTTCTTGCTTGTTCTTCGTTTGCTCGCAGGAAACAGACCCTCGTGGTCAGGTTGATCGTGCTCCGGCGTGGTCAATAACCTCTCGGAGTTGGTTTAGCGATTGCTAAGGCGCGACGTCCTCGCACGTTCGTAGTCGGATCGTCAAAGTCGACTTCCACCAAAGCGATATCCATCATCTCATCGAAAGATCGGGACCCTCGCCTCTATCAGTTTTGGGCTGCGGCCAACTCTCAATAGCTTCAATCTTGGCTTTATCAACTTCAATTCCCTGTGGAGTAACAACATAGCCAAGAAAAGATACTCGGTCGGTGCAAAAGGTGCACTTCCCAAGGTTACCAAACAAACGTGCATCACGTAGAGCAATAAAAACAGCACGTAAATGTTCCAAATGTTCTTCCAAAGATCTGCTATAAATCAATATGTCATCAAAGTAAACTACCACAAATCGTCCAATGAAAGCACATAAAACTTCGTTCATTAATCTCATGAAAGTACTAGGTGCATTAGTTAACCCAAAAGGCATGACTAACCACTCATATAATCCAAACTTAGTTTTAAATGTTGTTTTCCATTCATCTCCCAATTTCATACGAATTTGATGGTAGCCACTACGCAAATCAACTTTGGAGAATATTGTAGAGCCACTCAATTCATCAAGCATATCATCTAGCCTAGGAATAGGATGACGATAACGAATAGTAATATTATTAATGCCTCTACAATCAACACACATACGTGATGTACCATCCTTTTTCGGCACTAGAATAATAGGAACAGCACAAGGACTAAGGGATTCGCGTATATAACCTTTGTCGAGAAGCTCTTGTACTTGACGCATAATCTCCTTCGTCTCCTCTGGATTGGTACGGTATGGTGCACGGTTTGGCAGTGAAGCACCGGGAATTAAGTCAATCTGATGCTCAATCCGTCGAATAGGCGGTAATCCCGGTGGCACGTCTTGTGGAAAAACGTCAGCGAACTCCTGCAAAATGTTAGTGACAGCAGGAGGCAAAGAGGAAGGCACGTCCTCGAATAAAAATAATGCCTCTTTGCACACAAAAGCATAGCAAACAGATTTGCTAAAATCTAGATCATCAATATCAGATTTGGTGGCAAGTAAACATGCACTTTTCAATTTAATTTCAGAAGCAACACTAGATGGTTTATTAGTAGGCTTCATTTGTTGCTCAAATTCTTTTGCCACAATCTGATTTTCACTCTTATTCTTCTCCTGTTGTGCTTTATTAGCTCTATTAATATCATCTTTCAAAATGGAATCAGGAGTCATAGGAAGCAAAGTAATATTTTTATCCTTATGAACAAGAGTATAGTGATTGTTTCTACCATGGTGTACAGAATTTTTATCAAATTGCCATGGTCTACCAAGTAATAATGAACATGCTTGCATAGGTACCACATCACAATCAACATAATCAACATATGTAGAGATACTAAAATGCACACGAACAGTACGTGTTACCTTAACCTTGCCGCTGTTGTTGAACCATTGGATGTAGTAAGGATGTGGATGTGGTCTTGTGGTGAGAGAAAGCTTCTCCACCATCTCCATGCTAGCCAAGTTGTTGCAGCTCCCTCCATCTATTATGACGCGCACAGAATGTTCCTTCACAACTCCCTTGGTATGGAACAAATTGTGCCTCTGATTTTGCTCAGCTTGTGTGACCTACACACTCAAAACACGTTGAGCAACTAAACATTCATACCTGTTAGCGTCTTCAGGAGCCATGTATTGCGTCTCATGATCAGAATCATCTCCACCATGTTCTTCACGTGTAATAAGAGCCAATGTCTCCTCATCATAGTCACTAGCGGACTCATATCCACCATCCACGGTAGCAATCATCACACGCGGAGATTTGCATTCCCTAGCATAATGACCTCCTCCCTTACAACGACGACAAATAATATCACTTGTGTGCCCTGTTGATGCCATGGAAGAAGAAGAACGCTGTGCAGGCCCCGCAGGTGCGCTCTTGGCAGATAATGGTGGTTCTTCCTGTTTTCTTGTATCACGACTGTAGGAGGCACCTGATTGAGGTGCTGGTGCAGTTGAAGTAGAAGATGCACGCGGCGTCCATGAGGAAGGTCGGCCTGCAGAAAAGTTAGTTCGCGCCAATGCTTGTCGATCCTGCACTTCAGGTTCAGCTTTACAAGCAAGATGGAATAAACGAGTGATATTAGTATACTCCTTATAGTCTAGAATGGTCTGAATCTCTCTATTTAATCCACCCAGAAAACGTGCAAGCATAGCTTCATTCTCCTCAACAATACCACATCTAATCATGCCAGTTTGTAATTCCTGATAATATTCTTCTACAGAATTTTTCCCTTGTCTTAAACGCTGCAATTTTTGAAGCAATTCACGTTGATAATATGGTGGAACCCAACGCGTACGCATAGCAGTTTTCAAAGCAGCCCAAGTAGTTGGAATAGGATATAATCTACAATGTTCAGACCACCATACACATGCAAAACTAGTGAAAGCACAAACGGCAGCATCAACTCGTCTCTCCTCAGGATATTGTAAACATGTAAATCGTTGTTCAGTTTCTAACTCCCAAGTAAGATATATATCAGGAACATATCTACCCTCAAATGGTGGAATATTCAATTTCAGTTTAGGAATATGGACATCATCTCGTACCTGAGGTGGTGGTGCAGGCCTACCATTACGAATATATACCTGAGGTCGACCTGCTGGTGGTGGTGCTGGTGGCTGCTCATAGATCTGATTTTGATCAACCTCATCCTCATAATCGCCCGCATACTCATCATCCTCCTGGGTACCAGCAGGAGCAGTAGCAGGAGCCAAAGAAGCACCAACAGCAGTAACAGCGGCACCAGAATTTTGTCCTGGCACAATAGGAACACGCTGTGCTCGTCCATACTGATTCGGAAGGGGGCGTAGTTGTTGTTGTTGCAGAGGTGCGACAGGTGCAGCCGGTGGTGGAAGACGCGCAAGCAGTTCATTAAATCTGTTATCGAGCTTTGTTTCGAACGTCTTCTCAAGGCCAGTGATCTTCTCCATGGCCTCTTCAAAATTGTTCAGCACATCTTGTACCTGTTCAGTCATCATTTGCTGAAACTTATCATGAAGCTCCTTGTTCGATAAGTTCTCCCAGTCAATCTCGTCGGCTTGTGATCCTGGCATGGTTAGCAGCAATAGAAACACACAAGAATATGATCCTACAGACTACTAAGAAGTGGTGGTGGTGTATCACAAATCCGTCAAGCAAATCTCAAATTCTTACCAGTTCTTACCCAGCAGCAGGCGGTGATCGGCAACCGTTGTAGTCAAAAACTCTCAAAGCTTGGTGATGAGGACATCAATACAATTGTTACACCCACAGCCCCTGCTGCCATACATACTGGACCAATTACTAGAGCTCGTGCACGCCAACTAAATTACCAGGTACTTTCGTTTCTTGGTAATGATTCTAATGTTCATGAGAATATGATGCTGCCTAAATTGGATACATTTGTTTTTCTTACAAATGAAGGGCCTAGCTTGGAGAAGGATGAACATTGGAGCAAGAACAAGCATGGAGATGATGGCATGCGCAAGGAAAACAAGAACGGAGTTACAAGTGATGATTTCAGGACTTTGAAGCCACCATAATGGGTGCATGAAGCCTTGGACGAAATATACAAGATGCCACTTCATAAATTTCGTCCCGAGGCTATTTTAGGTGCTGCGTCACCTTATTATTGGGCCAGGCCCATGTAATTTCGAAATACATAAGTATAGGCTATTTTTAGAGTCCGTATGTGTGGGGAAACAAGAGATAGAGTTGATTTCGGACCCCTCCACCAAGGGCCACGAAATTCCCCCCTCTTCCTCCATATATACAGCCCTTAGGGCATCGTTTAGACTTTGGGTTTTGTTTAGATTAAAAGTTCGCCATAGCTGCAACTTCGCGTACTTCGTTTGTGTTCAACGACCAGACAAAGGCGTCACAGAACCCCACCTTGATCAATAAAGCTTTCATCTTATATTCGCAATATCCAGATTGCAATCTTAGTTTCTTGCTTGTTCTTCGTTTGCTCGCAGGAAACAGACCCTCGTGGTCAGGTTGATCGTGCTCCGGCGTGGTCAATAACCTCTCGGAGTTGGTTTAGCGATTGCTAAGGCGCGACGTCCTCGCACGTTCGTAGTCGGATCGTCAAAGTCGACTTCCACCAAAGCGAAATCCACCATCTCATCGAAAGACGGGACACCTTTGCCTCTATCAGCCTCTTTGCACACAAAAGCATAGCAAACAGATTTGCTGAAATCTAGCTCATCAATATCAGATTTGGTGGCAAATAAACATGCACTTTTCAATTTAATTTCTGAAGCAACACTAGATGGTTTATTATTAGGCTTCATTTGTTGCTCAAATTCTTTTGCCACAATCTGATTTTCACTCTTATTCGTCTCCTGTTTTGCTTTATTAGCTCTATTAGTATCATCTTTCAAAATGGAATCAGGAGTCATAGGAAGCAAAGTAATATTTTTATCCTTATGAACAAGAGTATAGTGATTGTTTCTACCATGGTGTACAGAATTTTTATCAAATTGCCATGGTCTACCAAGTAATAAGGAACATGCTTGCATAGGTACCACATCACAATCAACATAATCAGCATATGTAGAGATACTAAAATGCACACGAACAGTACGTGTTACCTTAACCTTGCCGCTGTTGTTGAACCATTGGATGTAGTAAGGATGTGGATGTGGTCTTGTGGTGAGAGAAAGCTTCTCCACCATCTCCATGCTAGCCACGTTGTTGCAGCTCCCTCCGTCTATTATGACGCGCACAGAACGTTCCTTCACAACTCCCTTGGTATGGAACAAATTGTGCCTCTGATTTTGCTCAGCTTGTGTGACCTGCACACTCAAAACACGTTGAGCAACTAAACATTCATACCTGTCAGCGTCTTCAGGAGCCATGTATTGCGTCTCATGATCAGAATCATCTCCACCATGTTCTTCACGTGTAATAAGAGCCAATGTCTCCTCATCATAGTCACTAGCGGACTCATATCCACCATCCGCGGTAGCAATCATCACACGCGGAGATTTGCATTCTCTCGCATAATGACCTCCTCCCTTACAACGACGACAAATAATATCACTTGTGTGCCCTGTTGATGCCCTGGAAGAAGAAGAACTCTGTGCAGGCCCGGCAGGTGTGCTCTTGGCAGATAATGCTGGTTGTTCCTGTTTTCTTGTATCACGGCTGTAGGAGGCACCTGATTGAGGTGCTGGTGCAGTTGAAGTAGAAGATGCACGCGGTGTCCATGATGAAGGTCGGCCTGCAGAAAAGTTAGTTCGCCCCAATGCTTGTCGATCCTGCACTTCACGTTCAGCTTTACAAGCAAGATGGAATAAACGAGTGATATTAGTATACTCCTTATAGTCTAGAATGGTCTGAATCTCTCTATTTAATCCACCCAGAAAACGTGCAAGCATAGCTTCATTCTCCTCAACAATACCACATCTAATCATGCCAGTTTGTAATTCCTGATAATATTCTTCTACAGAATTTTTCCCTTGTCTTAAACGCTGCAATTTTTGAAGCAATTCACGTTGATAATATGGTGGAACCCAACGCGTACGCATAGCAGTTTTCAAAGCAGCACAAGTAGTTGGAATAGGATATAATCTACAATGTTCAGACCACCATACACATGCAAAACTAGTGAAAGCACAAACGGCAGCAGCAACTCGTCTCTCCTCAGGATATTGTAAACATGTAAATCGTTGTTCAGTTTCTAACTCCCAAGTAAGATATATATCAGGAACATATCTACCCTCAAATGGTGGAATATTCAATTTCAGTTTAGGAATATGGACATCATCTCGTACCTGAGGTGGTGGTGCAGGCCTACCATTACGAATATATACCCGAGGTCGACCTGCTGGTGGTGGTACAGGTGGCTGCATGTAGTGTTGATTTTGATCAACCTCATCCTCATAATCTCCCACATAATCATCCTCCTCCGCATCAGCAGCAGGAGCCACAGAAGTATCAACAGCAGCACCAACAGTTTGGCCAAACGCAAGAGGAACACGGCTTGCTCGGCGGAGGTCTGCTTCGCGACGTGGAGGTAGTCGTTGTTGTTGTTGTTGGAGAGGTGCGTTAGGTACAGCGGGTGGTGGTGGTGGAAGACGCGCGAGCAATTCATTAAACTTGTTATCGAGCTTTGTTTCGAACGTCTTCTCAAAGCCAGTGATCTTCTCCATGGCCTCTTCAAAATTGTTCAGCACATCTTGCACCTGTTCAGTCATCATTTGCTGAAACTTATCATGAAGCTCCTTGTTCGATAAATTCTCCCAGTCAATCTCGTCGGCTTGTGATCCTGGCATGGTTAGCAGCAATAGAAACACACAAGAATATGATCCTACATACTACGAACAAGTGGTGGTGGTGGGTGTCACAAATCCGTCAAGCAAATCTCAAATTCTTACCAGTTCTTACCCAGCAGCAGGCGGTGATCGGCAACCGTTGTAGTCAAAAACTCTCAAAGCTTGGATAGAGCGATTACCAGGGAGAGTCAAACGCACGACGTAGATGTATGTGGAGCTGGGAAGGCTTATAATATGGTAGCAAAAAGGGTCAGCAATAATCAATTCAGAGATGCAAAGTTGAATAAACGCTCAACGACGGTACTGTGCTGGTCCTAGGCTAGACTGTGCTAGAGACGCGAGCCTAGAACACTAACAAAATCACGGCGCGGCACGTAAACAAGGGAAAAGCACACTCTGAATTTTTTTTTTCGCTCTTTTTTTTTGCGCTCTTTTTTTTGCGCTGCTTTTTTTTCGCGAAAAATCACTATAATGGCGAGTGTCTCAAAACTCTTCCTAGCTCAAACTGACAGGATGGGCACGAAATGTTTTCGACCAATTTTTTTTTTTTCGACTGCCCGGACCCAAAAACTGGAAACGGGTCAAAAAAAACTTCCTATAATGGCACCTGTCTCAAAACACTCAGAAACACCTAAAAATAGGATAGCCAGAAATTTTTTCGAAAAATGCGTTTTCGTAAATTTTTGGGCCTAAACGGAGCGTGGCTACCCGACTCTTTTTTTTTTCCGAAACCTACTCCGGCAAGGAAACACGAATCGGAATCTAGATGGATCTCGAAAACAAACCTAATATGACAAGAACTCGGATTGGTGGTGGATATATGGTGGTAGATGGCAGCGGTGGTGGTATATGACAGCTGTGGTGGTATATGGATACGGATTCGAAGCGGTGGTGGATAAGCGGTGGTGGTAGATGGCAGGGGTGATGATGATGGTGCGGCGGCGGCGTGACAACTTATGACCAGAACTCGAAACTCTAAAAGACTAGACTCTAAGACCAGCAACTAGACACGACGATGCAACCGCAAATTCAACAAAGCAAAACCCTAAAAAGATTATGCAAAGGCTCAGATTGGTTCGGATATGATGAACTAACCCTAATTTTTTTTTGTGGCTTTTTCGTGGACTGTAGGTATGAAGAACAGACTCGATCTAAACTACGAAAAACTGTAAAATCTCACCGAGCAACCTGGAAATCTGATACCACTTGATAGAGGCAAAGGTGTCCCGTCTTTCGATGAGATGGTGGATTTCGCTTTGGTGGAAGTCGACTTTGACGATCCGACTACGAACGTGCGAGGACGTCGCGCCTTAGCAATCGCTAAACCAACTCCGAGAGGTTATTGACCACGCCGCAGCACGATCAACCTGACCACGAGGGTCTGTTTCCTGCGAGCAAACGAAGAACAAGCAAGAAACTAAGATTGCAATCTGGATATTGCGAATATAAGATGAAAGCTTTATTGATCAAGGTGGGGTTCTGTGACGCCTTTGTCTGGTCGTTGAACACAAACGAAGTACGCGAAGTTGCAGCTATGGCGAACTTTTAATCTAAACAAAACCCAAAGTCTAAACGATGCCCTAAGGGCTGTATATATGGAGGAAGAGGGGGGAATTTCGTGTCCCTTGGTGGAGGGGTCCGAAATCAACCCTATCTCTTGTTTCCCCACACATACGGACTCTAAAAATAGCCTATACTTATGTATTTCGAAATTACATGGGCCTGGCCCAATAATAAGGTGACGCAGCACCTAAAATAGCCTCGGGACGAAATTTATGAAGTGGCATCTTGTATATTTCGTCCAAGGCTTCATGCACCCATTATGGTGGCTTCAAAGTCCTGAAATTATCACTTGTAACTCCGTTCTTGTTCCCCTTGCGCATGCCATCATCTCCATGCTTGTTCTTGCTCCAATGTTCATCCTTCTCCAAGCTAGGCCCTTCATTTGTAAGCAAAACAAATGTATCCAATTTAGGCAGCATCATATTCTCATGAACATTAGAATCATTACCAAGAAACGAAAGTACCTGGTAATTTAGTTGGCGTGCACGAGCTCTAGTAATTGGTCCAGTATGTATAGCAGCAGGGGCTGTGGGTGTAACAATTGTATTGATGTCCTTATCAAGAATGGTCTGAATCTCTCTATTTAATACACCCAGAAAACGTGCAAGCATAGCTTCATTCTCCTCAACAATACCACATCTAATCATGCCAGTTTGTAATTCCTGATAATATTCTTCTACAGAATTTTTCCCTTGTCTTAAACGCTGCAATTTTTGAAGCAATTCACGTTGATAATATGGTGGAACCCAACGCGTACGCATAGCAGTTTTCAAAGCAGCCCAAGTAGTTGGAATAGGATATAATCTACAATGTTCAGACCACCATACACATGCAAAACTAGTGAAAGCACAAACGGCAGCATCAACTCGTCTCTCCTCAGGATATTGTAAACATGTAAATCGTTGTTCAGTTTCTAACTCCCAAGTAAGATATATATCAGGAACATATCTACCCTCAAATGGTGGAATATTCAATTTCAGTTTAGGAATATGGACATCATCTCGTACCTGAGGTGGTGGTGCAGGCCTACCATTACGAATATATACCCGAGGTCGACCTGCTGGTGGTGGTACAGGTGGCTGCATGTAGTGTTGATTTTGATCAACCTCATCCTCATAATCTCCCACATAATCATCCTCCTCCGCATCAGCAGCAGGAGCCACAGAAGTATCAACAGCAGCACCAACAGTTTGGCCAAACGCAAGAGGAACACGGCTTGCTCGGCGGAGGTCTGCTTCGCGACGTGGAGGTAGTCGTTGTTGTTGTTGTTGGAGAGGTGCATTAGGTGCAGCGGGTGGTGGTGGTGGAAGACGCGCGAGCAATTCATTAAACTTGTTATCGAGCTTTGTTTCGAACGTCTTCTCAAGGCCAGTGATCTTCTCCATGGCCTCTTCAAAATTGTTCAGCACATCTTGCACCTGTTCAGTCATCATTTGCTGAAACTTATCATGAAGCTCCTTGTTCGATAAATTCTCCCAGTCAATCTCGTCGGCTTGTGATCCTGGCATGGTTAGCAGCAATAGAAACACACAAGAATATGATCCTACAGACTACTAAGAAGTGGTGGTGGTGTATCACAAATCCGTCAAGCAAATCTCAAATTCTTACCAGTTCTTACCCAGCAGCAGGCGGTGATCGGCAACCGTTGTAGTCAAAAACTCTCAAAGCTTGGATAGAGCGATTACCAGGGAGAGTCAAATACACGACGTAGATGTATGTGGAGCTGGGAAGGCTTATAGTATGGTAGCAAAAAGGGTCAGCAATAATCAATTCAGAGATGCAAAGTTGAATAAACGCTCAACGAGGGTACTGTGTTGGTCCTAGGCTAGACTGTGCTAGAGACGCGAGCCTAGAACACCAACAAAATCACGGCGCGGCACGTAAACAAGGGAAAAGCACACTCTGAATTATTTTTTTCGCTCTTTTTTTTTCTTTTGCGCTCTTTTTTTTTGCGCTGCTTTTTTTTTTGCGAAAAATCACTATAATGGCGAGTGTCTCAAAACTCTTCTTAGCTCAAACTGACAGGATGGGCACGAAATTTTTTTCGACAATTTTTTTTTTGACTGCCCGGACCCAAAAACTGTTAACGGGTCAAAAAAAACTTCCTATAATGGCACCTGTCACAAAACACTCAGAAACACCTAAAAATAGGATAGCCAGAAATTTTTTCGAAAAATGCGTTTTCGAAAAATTTTGGGCCTAAACGGAGCGTGGCTACCCGACTTTTTTTTTTCCGAAACCTACTCCGGCAAGGAAACACGAATCGGAAACTAGATGGATCTCGAAAACAACCCTAATAATCAAGGAACTCGGATTGGTGGTGGATATATGGTGGTGGTATATGGCAGTGGTGGTGGTAGTATATGGATATGGATCGGTGGTGGTATATGGACACGGATTGGTGGTGGTATATGGATACGGATTCGGAGCGGTGGTGGTAGATGGCAGGGGCGATGATGATGGTGCGGCGGCAGCGTGACAACTTATGACCAGAACTCGAAACTCTAAAAGACTAGACTCTAAGACCAGCAACTAGACACGACGATGCAACCTCAAATTCAACAAAGCAAAACCCTAAAAAGATTATGCAAAGGCTCAGATTGGTTCGGATATGATGAACTAACCCTAAATTTTTTTTGTGGCTTTTTCGTGGACTGTAGGTATGAAGAACAGACTCGATCTAAACTACGAAAAACTGTAAAATCTCACCGAGCAACCTGGAAATCTGATACCACTTGATAGAGGCAAAGGTGTCCCGTCTTTCGATGAGATGATGGATATCGCTTTGGTGGAAGTCGACTTTGACGATCCGACTACGAACGTGCGAGGACGTCGCGCCTTAGCAATCGCTAAACCAACTCCGAGAGGTTATTGACCACGCCGGAGCACGATCAACCTGACCACGAGGGTCTGTTTCCTGCGAGCAAACGAAGAACAAGCAAGAAACTAAGATTGCAATCTGGATATTGCGAATATAAGATGAAAGCTTTATTGATCAAGGTGGGGTTCTGAGACGCCTTTGTCTGGTCGTTGAACACAAACGAAGTACGCGAAGTTGCAGCTATGGCGAACTTTTAATCTAAACAAAACCCAAAGTCTAAACGATGCCCTAAGGGCTGTATATATGGAGGAAGAGGGGGGGGAATTTCGTGGCCCTTGGTGGAGGGATCCGAAATCAACCCTATCTCTTGTTTCCCCACACATACGGACTCTAAAAATAGCCTATACTTATGTATTTCGAAATTACATGGGCCTGGCCCAATAATAAGGTGACGCAGCACCTAAAATAGCCTCGGGACGAAATTTATGAAGTGGCATCTTGTATATTTCGTCCAAGGCTTCATGCACCCATTATGGTGGCTTCAAAGTCCTGGAATCATCACTTGTAACTCCGTTCTTGTTCCCCTTGCGCATGCCATCATCTCCATGCTTGTTCTTGCTCCAATGTTCATCCTTCTCCAAGGTAGGCCCTTCATTTGTAAGCAAAACAAATGTATCCAATTTAGGCAGCATCATATTCTCATGAACATTAGAATCATTACCAAGAAACGAAAGTACCTGGTAATTTAGTTGGCGTGCACGAGCTCTAGTAATTGGTCCAGTATGTATAGCAGCAGGGGCTGTGGGTGTAACAATTGTATTGATGTCCTCATCAAGCAGACTCATATCCACCATCCGCGGTAGCAATCATCACACGCGGAGATTTGCATTCTCTCGCATAATGACCTCCTCCCTTACAACGACGACAAATAATATCACTTGTGTGCCCTGTTGATGCCATGGAAGAAGAAGAACGCTGTGCAGGCCCCACAGGTGCGCTCTTGGCAGATAATGGTGGTTGTGCCTGTTTTCTTGTATCACGGCTGGAGGTGGCACCGGATGGAGGTGCTGGTGCAGTTGAAGTAGAAGATGCACGTGGTGTCCATGATGAAGGTCGGCCTGCAGAAAAGTTAGTTCGCCCCAATGCTTGTCGATCCTGCACTTCACGTTCAGCTTTACAAGCAAGATGGAATAAACGAGTGATATTAGTATACTCCTTATAGTCTAGAATGGTCTGAATCTCTCTATTTAATCCACCCAGAAAACGTGCAAGCATAGCTTCATTCTCCTCAACAATACCACATCTAATCATTCCAGTTTGTAATTCCTGATAATATTCTTCTACAGAATTTTTCCCTTGTCTTAAACGCTGCAATTTTTGAAGCAATTCACGTTGATAATATGGTGGAACCCAACGCGTACGCATAGCAGTTTTCAAAGCAGCCCAAGTAGTTGGAATAGGATATAATCTACAATGTTCAGACCACCATACACATGCAAAACTAGTGAAAGCACAAACGGCAGCATCAACTCGTCTCTCCTCAGGATATTGTAAACATGTAAATCGTTGTTCAGTTTCTAACTCCCAAGTAAGATATATATCAGGAACATATCTACCCTCAAATGGTGGAATATTCAATTTCAGTTTAGGAATATGGACATCATCTCGTACCTGAGGTGGTGGTGCAGGCCTACCATTACGAATATATACCTGAGGTCGACCTGCTGGTGGCGGTACAGGTGGCTGCACGTAGTGTTGATTTTGATCAACCTCATCCTCATAATCTCCCACATAATCATCCTCCTCCGCATCAGCAGCAGGAGCCACAGAAGTATCAACAGCAGCACCAACAGTTTGGCCAAACGCAAGAGGAACACGGCTTGCTCGGCGGAGGTCTGCTTCGCGACGTGGAGGTAGTCGTTGTTGTTGTTGTTGTTGGAGAGGTGCGTTAGCTGCAGCGGGTGGTGGTGGTGGAAGACGCGCGAGCAATTCATTAAACTTGTTATCGAGCTTTGTTTCGAACGTCTTCTCAAAGCCAGTGATCTTCTCCATGGCTTCTTCAAAATTGTTCAGCACATCTTGCACCTGTTCAGTCATCATTTGCTGAAACTTATCATGAAGCTCCTTGTTCGATAAATTCTCCCAGTCAATCTCGTCGGCTTGTGATCCTGGCATGGTTAACAGCAATAGAAACACACAAGAATATGATCCTACAGACTACGAACAAGTGGTGGTGGTGGGTGTCACAAATCCGTCAAGCAAATCTCAAATTTTTACCAGTTCTTACCCAGCAGCAGGCGGTGATCGGCAACCGTTGTAGTCAAAAACTCTCAAAGCTTGGATAGAGCGATTACCAGGGAGAGTCAAACACACGACGTAGATGTATGTGGAGCTGGGAAGGCTTATAATATGGTAGCAAAAAGGGTCAGCAATAATCAATTCAGAGATGCAAAGTTGAATAAACGCTCAACGACGGTACTGTGCTGGTCCTAGGCTAGACTGTGCTAGAGACGCGAGCCTAGAACACTAACAAAATCACGGCGCGGCACGTAAACAAGGGCAAAGCACACTCTGGAATTTTTTTTTTTGCGCTCTTTTTTTTTGCGCTGCTTTTTTTTTTGCGAAAAATCACTATAATGGCGAGTGTCTCAAAACTCTTCTTAGCTCAAACTGACAGGATGGGCACGAAATTTTTTTGACCAATTTTTTTTTGACTGCCCGGACCCAAAAACTGGAAACGGGTCAAAAAAAACTTCCTATAATGGCACCTGTCTCAAAACACTCAGAAACACCTAAAAATAGGATAGCCAGAATTTTTTTCGAAAAATGCGTTTTCGAAAAATTTTGGGCCTAAACGGAGCGTGGCTACCCGACTCCTACTCCGGCAAGGAAACACGAATCGGAATCTAGATTGATCCCGAAAACAAACCTAATAAGCAAGGAACTCGGATTGGTGGTGGATATATGGTGGTGGTATATGGCAGCGGTGGTAGTATTTGGATATGGATCGGTGGTGGTATATGGACACGGATTGGTGGTGGTATATGGATACGGATTCGGAGCGGTGGTGGTAGATGGCAGGGGCGATGATGATGGTGCGGCGACGGCGTGACAACTTGTGAACAGAACTCGAAACTCTAAAAGACTAGACGCTAAGACCAGCAACTGAACACGACGATGCAACCGCAAATTCAACAAAGCAAATACAGAAAAGATTATGCAAGGCTCAGATTGGTTCGGATGGGATGAACTAACCCTAATTTTTTTTTGGCTTTTTCGTGGACTATAGGTATGAAGAACAGACTCGATCTAAACTACGAAAAACTGTAAAATCTCACCGAGCAACCTGGAAATCTGATACCACTTGATAAAGGCAAAGGTGTCCCGTCTTTCGATGAGATGGTGGATTTCGCTTTGGTGGAAGTCGACTTTGACGATCCGACTACGAACGTGCGAGGACGTCGCGCCTTAGCAATCGCTAAACCAACTCCGAGAGGTTATTGACCACGCCGGAGCACGATCAACCTGACCACGAGGGTCTGTTTCCTGCGAGCAAACGAAGAACAAGCAAGAAACTAAGATTGCAATCTGGATATTGCGAATATAAGATGAAAGCTTTATTGATCAAAGTGGGGTTCTGTGACGCCTTTGTCTGGTCGTTGAACACAAACGAAGTACGCGAAGTTGCAGCTATGGCGAACTTTTAATCTAAACAAAACCCAAAGTCTAAACGATGCCCTAAGGGCTGTATATATGGAGGAAGAGGGGGGAATTTCGTGGCCCTTGGTGGAGGGGTCCGAAATCAACCCTATCTCTTGTTTCCCCACACATACGGACTCTAAAAATAGCCTATACTTATGTATTTCGAAATTACATGGGCCTGCCCCAATAATAAGGTGACGCAGCACCTAAAATAGCCTCGGGACGAAATTTATGAAGTGGCATCTTGTATATTTCGTCCAAGGCTTCATGCACCCATTATGGTGGCTTCAAAGTCCTGAAATCATCACTTGTAACTCCGTTCTTGTTCCCCTTGCGCATGCCATCATCTCCATGCTTGTTCTTGCTCCAATGTTCATCCTTCTCCAAGCTAGGCCCTTCATTTGTAAGCAAAACAAATGTATCCAATTTAGGCAGCATCATATTCTCATGAACATTACAATCATTACCAAGAAACGAAAGTACCTGGTAATTTAGTTGGCGTGCACGAGCTCTAGTAATTGGTCCAGTATGTATAGCAGCAGGGGCTGTGGGTGTAACAATTGTATTGATGTCCTCATCAAACAAGCATGGAGATGATGGCATGCGCAAGGGGAACAAGAACGGAGTTACAAGTGATGATTTCAGGACTTTGAAGCCACCATAATGGGTGCATGAAGCCTTGGACGAAATATACAAGATGCCACTTCATAAATTTCGTCCCGAGGCTATTTTAGGTGCTGCGTCACCTTATTATTGGGCCAGGCCCATGTAATTTCGAAATACATAAGTATAGGCTATTTTTAGAGTCCGTATGTGTGGGGAAACAAGAGATTGGGTTGATTTCGGACCCCTCCACCAAGGGCCACGAAATTCCCCCCTCTTCCTCCATATATACAGCCCTTAGGGCATCGTTTAGACTTTGGGTTTTGTTTAGATTAAAAGTTCGCCATAGCTGCAACTTCGCGTACTTCGTTTGTGTTCAACGACTAGACAAAGGCATCACAGAACCCCACCTTGATCAATAAAGCTTTCATCTTATATTCGCAATATCCAGATTGCAATCTCAGTTTCTTGCTTGTTCTTCGTTTGCTCGCAGGAAACAGACCCTCGTGGTCAGGTTGATCGTGCTCCGGCGTGGTCAATAACCTCTCGGAGTTGGTTTAGCGATTACTAAGGCGCGACGTCCTCGCACGTTCGTAGTCGAATCATCAAAGTCGACTTCCACCAAAGCGATATCCATCATCTCATCGAAAGACGGGACACCTTTGCCTCTATCAAAGTCGCATCCATCGGAGTTCCTCAGCATCTACACCATCACGGTGCAAGATGCCGGGGGGCGGGACGACAAGATCCTGGCCAACTACTTCCCGCTGGTGCTCAAGCCCAATGTCAGATCCTGGCTCATGCACTTGCTGGACAACTCCATATCCTCCTGGGCAGAACTATGCCATCAGTTTGTCGGCGCCTTTACAAGCGGCCACAAGCCTCATGGCCAAGAGAGCGACCTTCATCTGCTTGCCTAGAAGGAAGGAGAGCCCCTGCGCAAGTACATTCAGAGATTCAGCCGCGTACAGCACAACATCCCAGATGTCCACCCTGCCACTGTAATCGGCGCGTTCCATCAGAATGTGTGAAACCGCAGGATGCGGGAGGAGATGGCGATGTGCAAGATCAGAGATGTCAGTGAGCTATATGCCCTGGCCGACAAGTGTGCACGTGCTGAGGAAGGGAGGAAACTCCCCGGAGAGAATACAGAAGCAGGAGGATCTGATAGTGAAGAGGCTGCCCCGGCAAAGAAAAACCGGCGACAGAACAACAGGAAGAAAAAAGGCAAAGATGTGCTAGTTGTTGAGCAGTCCGGCAACGGAGGTGGCGCCAAGAAAGGCAAAGCTGGTAGCTCCGGCGAGGAGATTGCCGCAGGCACCAACTACCAGGCTGTGGCGGTCGCCGACAAGCAGGAAGGCACCAACAAGCAGTACTACAAGATCCACCGCACCAAGGGCCATGACCTCCAGAGCTGCAAGAAGGTCGAGCAGCTTGTCGAGCAGCAAAAGGCTGAATACGAGTGACGCGACAAGGAGAAGGCCCAGGAAGGTGCTGGAGGAGCCGGCAAGAAACGCCCCGGCCGAGGAGGACGCCGCGGCAAGGCCAAGCAGCGGCAAGGAGACAGACCTCCCCGCGGCCGCGACAAGGATGAAGATGACGACGACGATGAAGATATGGATGATGACGAGACCGATGAGCAGGAGTTCTAGAAAGCCACAGAGGTCCTGTGCGTTGACGGCGGTGCTTCTCTGCATACTTCATAGCACCAACTCAAGCAGTGGGTGCGGGAAGTCAATGCGGCAGAACCACCCGTCGAGTCACGCAAGCCTCTGAAATGGTCCAGCACGCCTATCATCTTTGATATTGAGGACCACCCTGATCGCATAACTGTGGTCGGGTGCTTGCCGATGTTGGTTTCACCAACTATCCGCAACCTCAAGGTCACTAAGATGCTAGTTGACGGCGGGGCCGGCTTGAACCTGATCTCCTCCGCGGTACTCCAGAAACTCCAGATCCCTGATGGCGAGCTCGAAGAGACCGGCACATTCCAAGGAATCAATCCGGGAAGGAGCAAGCCGAAGGGAAAGATCACGTTGCCGGTGACATTTGGCAGCGAGTTGAACTTCAGGACTGAGAGGGTCACTTTTGACGTTGCTGACTTTCCATTGCCTTACCATGGGATACTCGGCCGTCCAACACTCGCCAAATTCATGGCAGCCTCTCACTATGCATACAACATGCTGAAGATGACAGGCCCGATAAGTGTCATCTCTGTCCCTGGCGACAAGAATGATGCTCTTATCAGCACCGACAAGATCTACCGGGAAGCAGCAGCCGCAACAGATCGCAAGTCACTTGCCGTTGAAGCTCCTGGGGTGAAGAAGAAGACCAAGTCCGGCAAGAGTTCTGATGCCCACTCCGGCAAGCGCACCTCTTCGGAGTGCTGCGCTACTGTCGAGGACGCACCATCGAGCTCCACCGGCAAGTGTAAGAAGACAATGGCAGCTCCACCAGAGACCAAGAAGGTGTCTGCCAAGGAGGATGGCACTGGTGGTACCTTTACCATCAGTGCCACTCTCGACCCTAAATAGGAAAGCGCGCTCGTTGCTTTCCTGCGGGCGAACATCGACGTATTTGCGTGGCAACCGTCTGACATCCCCGGTGTTCCCAGGAAAGTAATCGAGCACCATCTTGCCGTCTGTCCTCATGCGCGGCCCGTCAAGCAGAAAGTCAGGAAGCAGGCAGTGGAGCGCCAAGAATTCATCGCAGAAGAAATCAAGAAATTGGAAGCAGCAGGCCTTGTCAGAGGAGTGCTCCATCCTACGTGGTTGGCCAACCCTATAGTCGTGCGCAAGGCAAACGGGAAATGGTGGCTTTGTATCGACTTTACCGATGTCAATAAAGCTTGTCCCAAAGACCCATTTCCCTTGCCGCGCATCGACCAGATTGTTGACTCCACGGCCGGATGTGACTTGCTTTCATTTCTTGATGCATACTCAGGATACCATCAGATCTTCATGGCAGAAGAGGATGAGGAGAAGACCGCATTCATCACCCCATGTGGCACATACTGTTTCGTACGGATGCCTTTCGGTTTAAAGAATGCTGGTTCAACATTTGCAAGGGTAGTCCATGACGCTTTTGAGCCGCAAATACATAGAAATGTGGAAGCCTACATGGATGACATAGTGGTCAAGAGCAAGGACAAGGCGACTCTAATTCAAGATTTAGACGAAATCTTTGCAAATCCGCGCAAGATCAACCTCAAGCTTAACCCCGAGAAGTGTGGTTTGGAGTCCCCTCCGGCAAGCTTCTCGGGTTCTTCGTGCCTCAGCGGGGAATTGAAGCCAATCCCGACAAAATCAAGGCCATTGAGCAGATTGAAGCACCAAAGCGCGTCAAGGATGTACGAAGACTTGCCGGTTGTGTAGCTGCTCTCAGTAGGTTTATCTCTAGGTATGCTGAGCGCGCCCTGCCATTTTTCAAAGTATTGAAAAAGGCAGGTCCAATGAAATGGACTCCGGAAGCAGAGGCTGCACTGCAGGACTTAAAGAGATACTTGTCCTCCACTCCAACACTTGTCGCACCTAAGCCACAAGAGAAGTTGCTGCTATATATAGCGGCAACCAATCAAGTGGTTAGTGCTGCGTTAGTAGCAGAGAGGGAGGTGGATGATGAGCCAGCAACCACGGCAGATGCATCCAGCGACAAGCAGGGGACTTCACCGGCAAGCTCTGGTCCCGACAAAGATGGATCTGCGCAAGCGCGTGAGAAGATGCAGAAAAGAATGGTGCAGCGCCCAGTTTACTTTGTCAGTTCCCTTCTACAGGGGGCTAGGTCAAGGTACTCTGGTGTGCAGAAATTGCTTTTCGGCCTTCTCATGACCTCGAGAAAGCTGCGCCATTACTTCCAAGCACATGAGATCACAGTCGTCACTCATTTTCCGCTGAACAGGATACTGCAAAATCCAGAAGCAACAGGCAGGATTGTCGAGTGGGCACTGGAACTGTCAAGCTTTGGCCTCAAGTTTGAGAGCACTTCAACTATCCAAAGCAGAACATTGGCGGAGTTCATAGCAGAATGGACGCCAACAGAAGATGCAGAAATTCCAGAAACGAGCATCCCCGTCAAGGAAGCAAGCAAAGAGTGGCTGATGTACTTTGATGGTGCCTTCTCGCTGCAAGGCGCTGGTGCGGGCGTGCTACTTGTTGCACCCACCGGAGAGCACCTCAAGTACGTAGTCCAGATGCACTTTCCCAAGGAGCAAGCAACGAACAATACCGCAGAGTATGAAGGTTTGCTTGCCGGTCTCAGGATCGCACAGACCTTGGGATCAAGAAGCTCATTGTCAGGGGTGACTCACAGCTTGTCGTCCGCCAAGTGAACAAGAATTATCAGAGTCCGTTGATGGAAGCTTACGTTGATGAAGTGAGAAAGCTAGAAGAGAACTTTGACGGCCTACAGATGGAACATGTTCCAAGAGCTCAGAACGACATTGCCGATGGCCTGTCGAAGTGCGCCGCACTTAAGTTACCTGTGGAACCAGGGATCTTTGTGCTCAAACTGACTCAACCGTCTGTAACACCATCAACTGGACAGAGCAAGAAGAGGAAGTTGATTTCTGGTGACTATTTTCCGGCAGAGCTCCCCGAAGCCGCCGCCAAGAAGGTCCTCAAGATCAACACCAAGGGTGTTGAGGAGCAGTCTACTCCGGCAAGCCCTAGGGTTTGTTCCGTTGAAGCAGACGCTCCCGACAAGTTTTGCTCCGGCAAGCTTGCCGGGGAACGTCAAGCTCCGGCTGAGCCGCAGGTTCTCGCCGTAGAAGCGGATGTTCCCGCAGCAGCAGATGTGCCTTTAGTCCTTGTTGTCGAGCCGCAAGCTCCAGCATGGGCACAACAGATTGTCCGTTTCCTTCAAACAGGAGAACTTCCCGAAGAGCAAGAAGAAGCGGAAAGCGTAGCCCGGCAATCAAGTATGTACCAGTTTGTCGACAACACACTATACAGAAGAAGACTCAACGGTGTGAAATTGAAGTGTATTCACCGGGAAGACGGACAAAAGCTGTTGGCAGAGATACATGGAGGCATATGTGGTCACCACATTGGCGCAAGAGCACTTGCCGGCAAAGCGTTCCGGCAAGGTTTCTTTTGGCCGACAGCCCTCCAGGATGCAACTGCACAAGTAACCAAGTGTGAAGCGTGCCAGTTCCATTCCAACCAGATACACCAGCCAGCTCAAGCTCTTCAGACGATCCCTTTATCGTGGCCATTTTCGGTCTAGGGGCTCGACATCCTCGGCCCCTTTCCCCGAGCTGTCGGGGGCTTTGAGTACTTGTACGTTGCAATCGACAAGTTCACAAAGTGGCCAGAAGTGGAAGCAGTGAGGAAGGTGACATCACAGTCAGCAGTCAAGTTCTTCAGGTCGATTGTTTGCCGCTTCGGGATCCCTAACATGATCATCACCGACAACGGCACGCAATTCACGAGCCGCACCTTCATGCAGTACGTCCAAGATCTGGCGCCAAGGTCTGCTTCGCTTCTGTTGCTCATCCGAGAAGTAACGGTCAAGCGGAGAGGGCGAATGCTGAAGTGTTGCGCGGACTCAAGACCAGGACTTTCGATAGGCTGCGCAAGTGCGGAAAGAACTGGATTTAGGAGCTACCGGTGGTTCTTTGGTCGATCAGGACGACGCCAAATCGAGCGACTGGCCAGACACCTTTCGCTCTAGTCTATGGAGCAGAGGCAGTTCTCCCCACGAAACTCGTATATGGGTCACCTCGAGTGCTCGCTTATGATGAGCTTGAGCAAGAGCAGTTGCGACAAGATGATGCGCTGCTCCTTGAGGAGGACCGTCTTCAGGCCGCTGTACGAGCTGCTCGATACCAGCAAGCTTTGCGCCGCTACCATAGCCGCAAAGTTAATGCCAGAAGTCTCGAGGAAGGCGTCCTTGTTCTTCGGCGTGTTCAGTCCGCCAAGAATTCCAACAAGTTGACACCGAAGTGGGAAGGCCCTTACCGGGTGAAACGAGTCACTAGGCCTGGTGCTGTCCGCCTTGAGACCGAAGATGGCATTCCGGTGAGCAACTCCTGGAACATTGAGCATCCTCGTAAGTTTTACCCGTAGGGCGCGGTTGCCGGAACCTGTTCCGGCAACCACCTTTTGTACAAGTCTTGCCGATGTTGCATGTAATCCTTTGTACGAAGCCGGGCGCAGACCCCGTGCATAAGTAAAGCTCATGTGCTCCGCACATCTTGTCAATTTCATGCTTTCTACTTCTTTTGCATGCGTTATCTGACACTTTGTGCAGCGCCTACCCCCGGTAAGCAATAACGAGCCATAAGGCTCCATATCTTTATTTTCTCTTCTTTCTCTTTCTCAAAGAAAGGAAGGTTCCCTCGCCCACAAGTTTGCCGGGGGGAAAGGAGAAGATAATGGTGTGGACCAAGCGTCGTTCGAGGAAGTTTCGCCTTACCGGGAAGCAAACGACAGAAAAGCTAAGTTGCTAAAGTTTGAGCAATCAGTTTTAAAAATTTTAAGTTATCTTCCTCGAACGACCGTGCTTTGTATGGAAAACCTGTGCACGGAGGAACCAACTCGTAGCTAGTTGCGCCCTTACTTTGTTTCGAGTCCGCTCAACAACTTAAGTGAGCTGCGACTAGTTGCGACAAGGTTTCTTGTCGGTAGCGGCACCGCCAGCAGGCTGCTGACGTCCCGCACTCAGCGCTCGCGGCTAAGGTGCCTACGCCGACGAGTTCCCTAAAAAGCATAGGGAAAAAACATACAAAGGAAGGAATCAAGTAAAGGAAATAACATAGCAATCGCTACCCGAAATAGAGTCATATTACAAGATAACTTGTCGCAGCTCTAACAGATTGTTCTCATAACATGACCAGCAGCGACAAGAAAAAGAGAAAACGGGCGGCCTAATCTACGCGATCGCCCTGAACCCTCTTGATCCCGCTCACCTTGTCCACAATGGGTGCGACAAGGGTCTTGAGCGCTTCCAGATCAGCATCCGGCGGCAAGGTCCTGAGGACGTTGGTGAGGTTGAGGCCTGGGTTGCGGAAGGCCACCTTCACCGGCACCTTTTGAAGAGCTCCCGCATAGATCTTGCGCGACTCGTCGGCCAGCTGCTTTGGGATCTTCTCCCGGAGTCGCTGGAGGGCCGTCGCCACGCCTTTGAAGAACAAGCTGAGCTTGGCGCTGGGTTGGAGGTGATCATCGGAGGAATACCCGAGATCCTCCATCCCCAGCTGCGCCAGCTCCCTGTCGATGGCTGCGGCAACATCCATGAGACCCTCGGTCCAGTGCTCCACATTCTCCATATAAGTGTTCTGGGCGGCAGCAGCACTCGCCAGCAGCGCCTCGTCGGCCTTGATCTTCTCCTTCAAGGCCACCTCCTGCTCCCTGGCGCCGTCCAGCGTCTTGGTCAAAGTAGTCGGCTTCAACTCAAGATCTGCGTTGGAGTCCTTGGCGGTGCTGAGCTCCTTGCTCCTCTCGGCGAGACGACCCTGCAGCTCGCCAAGGGTGTAGGCGTCCTTCTCGCGCTCACGCTTGAGCGCAGCAAGCTCCTCGCCGCTCACCTTGAGATCGGCCTCCAGCTGCGCCACCTTCGTCTCTAGCTCCTTCTTGGCGGCCTCGGCAGCTGTGGCAGCATCCTCTGCTTCCTTGAGAGCCCCGCTGAATGTTTGCTCGCGCGTGGCAAGCTCCTCCTCGTGGCTGTCAAGGTTAACCTTCCGCTGCGCCAACTCGCCTTCCTGCGCAGACAGCTTCTCGGCAGCAAGCCGCTGTTGCTCTTCAACTTCAGCCTTCTCGAGGAGGAAGGCTTTACGCTCCTCGGCGAGTTGCTCCCGCTCCTTTGCCAGGGACCGGAGAGCTTCCTGGTTGAGGCCCCGGAGCTCCTCCGCGCGCTTCTCGATGTCCACTCCCGCCTTCGCGACAAGCGCTTCTCGGGATACCAGCTTGGCCTGTCGGGCGCGGTAGAGCGACAACAGCTTCCGCAGCAGCTCCTCCTCCTCAGGCTCACCGCTGCTGCTGCTCGGCGCGTCGACTAGCGTCAGCCCAGCGGAGGCGAGCAACTCTTCATCAAAGATTTCTCCTTCGATCGGCGCCCCGGAGCTCGGCGCCCAGGGGAGCTTGATGAAGACGCCATCGCCGGCTTTGAAATAGGCGCCGGGCTGGGGCTCTTCGGAGCCTGACGCTGCAGCAGCAGCGGAGGGATCGGCGTTTGGCGTAGCGCCTGACGCTCCTGCGGCCTCGGGGCCGTTAGTGCGATCGCTGGACCCCTCGCCAGCTTCTGCGGTGGCAGCTTTGGCGGCCTCTCCGCCGGCGGGATCATCAGCGCCGGCTTCTTCTTCGGTGATAGCGGCGTCGTCGGTATTGCTGCACGCGTTCTCCTCGCCGGTGACCTCGGTTTCCATCGGCTCCGTGGCAGATGGACCTGACGACCGGAAAAGGAAGAAAAGTCAAGCAAATATTCAAAAAGAAAATCAGAAGAAGAAGAACCCAAGGGAAGTTTTCAAGCAAGAGTATTACCTGTACTAGGATCTACAGTCATGGTCTCCGCCACCGGGGGGTCGCTGGTGATGTCCCTTGCCGGAGAACTGTCCCTTGCCGGAGACTTCTCCCTTACCGGAAAATTCTCCCTTGCCGGGGAATCCTCCCTTGGCGGTGTAGTCGAAGCAGATGGCATGTCGCGAGCGGCTTCCCGGCACTCCTGGTGAGACTGCTCTGCTCCTACGCAAACCAATAGTCAGATGTCAGCAAAGAAAGAGCACCCATGCGCGCCTAACAGCAGGAAGTAAACCATATACCTACGCTGGGGGCTGCGCTGGGGGCTGCTTTGGGGAATAGTTGCCGGGTCCGGCAAGGTGGTCTCGGACACACCCCCTGCTGTCGCGGTGGGTTCGTCCTCGATGACAATCACCGGGACCTTGGCTCTCTTCGCCGCTCTCTGGGCCAGAGTCTTGAAAAGGAATGGGTTCGGAGTGAAGCAAATCAGATACAAGACAAAATAGCAAGAATTGAAGAACTACAAGTACATCAAAGAATCTTTCTCTTCCTCTTCCTCGTCGGAGCTGAGCGCGGAGAGGTCGAAGTCCGGCCCACCTTCGGCGCGACAAGGCGGAGGAGTAATTTCCCTTAGCCGCTTGGCGGGAGCAGAAGCGGTGGTCCGGGAGGGCCCCGCTCCAGTTGCTGCAGCGGCGTGAGGTGCTCCCGCGGCAACAGTGCTTGCCACGGTGGAGCGCGTCGCGTGGCGCGGCGGCTGTTGACCTGTCTGCCGCCCCGCTACGTCCCCGGCCTTGCGGAGACGCCTTCTTGGTGGAGCTGGGGGCTCCGCTTGCGGCGAGCTGTTTGAAGGTGAGAAAGAGGAGGAGTCGATATTCAACGAGTCGCTCGCGCCCTCGGCGGGCTCGCTCGACTCAGCTTTAGGCCCGACAAGCTCTCCCTCGCAGGCAAGCCCCTCTCACTCGGCAAGGCTTGCCGCCTCTGCTGCCTCTGCCTCCTCCACGGTGAATCCAAACTCACCCGCGGCAGCGGCTGCCGCCGCCTCTTCTAGCCTAGTGGCGATGCGCTGCATCTCCGCATCGGTGGTGTCGCGAGTAAGGCTCTTCTGTTCATCGGAGTGGACCGGCATTTCTACCAAGCCGTCAAAGAACTCCTGCACGACGTCGTCTGCAGGCTCTTGCCAAGTTGGGACAATTGCATGCAAATCGCACAGCGGCATCATTGCATGGATGCGGTCGAGCGAGGAGTTGTTGCACAGTGGAACGACACCCCTCGGCAACCTGAACACTTCGGGATGTTGAGGATCGTGCTTGAACAGTTCCAGGAGCATCGCATCCAGTTCCAGGACAGTGAAGTTGAAGTTGAGGCCCGGGCGCAGCCTCATGATATCCGCCGCATTCTGGAACTCCCAGGCGGGTCTCCTCCTCTCCTGCAGGGGGGCGATGCGGCGGCGAAGAAAATCTGCACCAACGGCGCCTACGGTGAGCCCGGCAAGCCTGAGGCATAGGATCCGGGTGACGGCAATCTTTAGCCTATCGTCTTCCGGGGCCATGTTGCTCCAATCGTTGCCGCGCGCCACTGGGGCTTGGCGCTGGGCGGTAAATGGCTACGGGTTCTCCTCGACAATCCAGCACCAGTCTGCTCTCCATTCATCCCACTTGCTGCGGAGCTCTCCCTTCAGATAAGCTTCCTTCTTGCCAGTTCTCGAGATCCAGGCGATTCTGCCGGATAAAGGCTCCCCTCTCTCAACTCGGGGCATAAAGAAGTGGCGAAAAAGAGCTACATTTGGATAGACTCCGACAAAGTTTTCGCAGAGATGTGCGAAAACTGCCATGGTCAGAACGGCGTTGGGGGTGAAGTCAAGGAGGCGGAACTCGTATGTGTTCATAATGTCACAGAAAAACTCAGAGAAAGGCGGGCAGAGCCTGCAGTAGAAGAACAACGCGAAGAAGGGATATCCATTCAGAGCCAGTTCCGAAGCGGCAGCTGAGAGTACATTCGTGCGCGGATGCGCTCGCGTCTCCGTCGACCAGAAGAGGTAGTAATACTCCCTCAGCTCCTTCGCGGCGAGCTGAGGGGGGAAGGTTGCCCGCTCCTTTTGCAGCGCCGCGAGCCGCTGCGCCTCGCCCGACTTCGCAACCTTCCCGGCTTTCGAAGCCATGGCGGAGGTGGTGAGAGAGATCGACGACGTTGGTGGTGCCGGTGGCGATGGGGGGCGGAGCGCTGCTCTCTTTCAGCTTTGGGAAGAAGGGGGGAGCGGCGGAGGGTTTTGAGATTGGAATAGCAACCGGCGAGATGGCCGGACTGCCCCTGTTTTCCCTGCTTATAAAGAGGGAGGGGGCAGACGTTCCGTCTTTCCGAATAAAGAAACCACCCACGATCTCTCCCACGACGCCGCATTCGATGCGTGCCGTTCGAGGAGGGCGCGGTGGATACAGAGTGAGATACGGCATAACCCAGGCCACGCGTGCCCGTGCCCTGTTTTGGGCCTGGTCCAACAGCGCTCGGCACCGTGTGTGGCCTAGGCCCGGGGGCTCCTGTCGGTGTACTAGAGTAGGGGTACCCTAGTATCCCGAACTTGTGCAAGGGCAGTTGCAGCACCCCGCGGCAAGGCTTGCCGGGTGACCGCCAAGGTCCTCCGTGGTTCCTTTGGAGCCATTCAAGAACAAAGTATTCAAGCCAAGGAGACAAGGCCCCGGCAAGAGGAGCTTGCCGGGAAGGCCAACCAAGGCATCTCAAGGAACTTGCCGCGATGCGCCACGCGTCCCGGCGAGGCCCAGTGAGCGAAAAGCTTCCGGACGCGACAAGACAACGACCGTAGCAAGGCGCTTGCCGCGGCAAACTACCACTCTGTACCCGCGCTCCAGCACATCCACCAACGTGTCGCCCTGGGACCTTTCCAGGTGCGCGTGGCAAGAGGTTGTGCGCCCAGCGGTGCGCGGTGGCAAGCGACGCTGACAAGATTGCCATCATGGCAAGCGGTGGCGTCCCTGACGGTCCCTTTTTGCACTATTTGGGCGATGTAAACGAGCATTTAATGCCTTTGTCCCCTGCCGACAGGGTTAGGTATGATACACTGTACAGGTAGTTGTACCAACCGCAATTCCTTTTCCATTTTTACCCTTGTCTACGTTGCCACCTGTCGGAGACCCCTTTAGCATATAAAAGGAGGCCCATGCGCAACGCAGGGAGAGGGGGGAAGGTAGAAAAACACTCACGCTCGGTCTCGTTAGCAGCTAGTGTGTACTGTAGCACTCAGCGCTCCCGAGCAAGAACTCAATACACTCAGACATGCAGCAGTAGGAGTGTTATCTCTCCGGAGAGCTCCGAAGCTGGGTAAACTGCTCGTGTGCTTCGCCTCGATCCGCTCTTCGTGCGATCTCCGCCCCCCGCCGAACCGAAAGGGGCTCGGTCCGCCGGTCCCATAGGTGTTCGTGGATCAGTTTCCCCGACAGGATCTCTTCGGTCCTAATCATTATTCTGCTGTGACTAATGATGCATCTCTATATGGCTTTGTTATTGTTGATGATTATTTTCTTTACACATGGGTACACATTGTTACTTACAAACATGAAGTGCAGGAAGTCTTCAAACGATTTTCCTTGAGGGCTTCAACCAACTTTGGTGTGAAGATCAAGCACATCAGGAGTGACAATGGAACTGAGTTCAAGAATTCCGGTCTTAATGACTATCTTGATGAACTTGGTATTACTCATGAGGTATCTGCTCCTTATACTCCTCAGCAAAATGGCATCGTGCAGCGCAAGAACAGAACTCTTGTTGAGATGGCGCGCACTATGCTTGATGAATACAAAACACCTCATCGTTTTTGGATTGATGCAATTGATACCGCGTACCACATCATCAACAGAGTATATCTTCACAAATTCTTCAAGAAGACTGCCTTTGAACTCCTCACTGACAAGAAACCCAATGTGAGTTATTTCAAAGTCTTCGGTGCTAAATGTTGGATTAGAGATCCTCATCACAATGCTAAATTTGCACGAAAGCACATGAAGGTTTTATGCTTGGTTACGAAAAGGACTCACACACCTACATGGTCTTCAACATGGCTCTTCACAAGATTGTTGAAACTGTAGATGTGCGGTTCGATGAAACTAATGGCTCGCAAAGAGAGCACCTACCTTCTGTGATAGATGAACCAGCACCTGAAGATTCTATCAAGTTCAAGGCTACTGAGGATGTCATTCCTGCCGAAGAATCAACTGAAGAATTCATTCTAGAACGCGAAGACCGTCGAGCTAATGCACCTGAGGAAAATGCTGAAGAAAATGGTGCTGAAGAAAATGCCGATCAAATTCCTCGATGACAACCAGCTCATCCTCGTGTTGCAAAAGAAGTGCAAGTTGAAAAGATCATCGATGACATTGAAGCACAAGGTCCTCTCACACGCTCAAAAGCTTCACATTTATCTAACTTTTGTGGGCACTATGCTTTTGTCTCTATCACAGAGCCCACTAAGGTAGATGAAGCATTTATGGAGCCTGAGTGGATTCAGGACATGCAAGAAGAATTACATCAGTTCGAGCTCAACAATGTCTGGGAACTGGTCAAACGTCCAGATCCTCGCAAGCATAATATCATTGGCACAAAGTGGATCTACCGCAACAAGCAAGATGAAAATGGCCTTGTGGTGAGGAATAAGGCACGACTTGTAGCTCAAGGCTACACATAGGTTGAAGGAATTGATTTCAATGAAACTTTTGCACCTGTTGCTAGACTTGAGGCTATTCGCATATTACTTGCTTATGCTAACCATCATAATATCACTTTATATCAAATGGATGTGAAAAGTGCATTCCTCAATGGTAAGCTTGAGGAAGAAGTATATGTTGCTCAACCCCCAGGTTTTGAAGATCCAAAGAATCCTGACAAAGTCTTCAAACTCAACAAGGCCCTCTATGGCCTCAAGCAAGCCCCTCGGGCGTGCTATGATACTTTGAAGGAATTCTTCGTGAAGAATGGCTTCACACCCGGTTCACTCGACCCTACTCTCTTTACTAAGTCTTATGATGGTGAACTGTTTGTGTGCCAAATATACGTTGATGATATTATCTTTGGCTGTACTGACCAACGTTATAGTGATGAATTTGCCTATATGATGAGTGAAGAATATCAAATGTCTATGATGGGAGAGATGAAATTCTTCTTAGGTCTTCAAATTCGTCAACAGCACAATGGCATATTCATATCTCAGGAGAAATACCTCAAGGATGTTCTGAGGAAATTCGGCATGCAAGATTCCAAAGGAGTCAAAATTCCTATGCCCAAAAATGGCCATCTATGCTCTGATGAAAATAGTATTGACTTCGATCACAAGGTATACCGCTCCATGATTGGTTCTTTATTGTACTTATGTGCATCTACGCCAGATATAATGCTTAGCGTTTGCATGTGTGCCCGATTTCAAGCTACACCAAAGGAATCACACCATAAGGCTGTGAAGCATATTCTTCGATATCTAGCTCACACACCAACACTAGGATTATGGTACACCAAGGGCTCTACTTTTGATCTCATTGGATATTCTGACTCTGACTATGCTGGCGATCGTGTGGACCACAAGTCAACATCTGGTACTTGTCATTTCCTCGGACGATCTCTGGTCTGTTGGTCCTCGAAGAAACAGAACTGCGTATCACTGTCTACTGCTGAAGCTGAGCATATTGCTACTGGTTCTTGCTGTGCTCAATTGCTGTGGATGAAGCAAACTCTCAAGGACTACGCATCGACATGAAGAATGTGCCTCTCTATTATGACAATGAGAGTGCCATCAAGATTGCTCACAACCCAATTCAGCACTCGAAGATAAAGCACATTCAGATTCGTCATCATTTTCTTCATGATCATGTGTTGAAGGGCGACATTTCTATTGAGCATGCGAAGACTGAAGAACAGCTAGCCGATATCTTCACAAAGCCCTTGGATGAGAAGAAATTTAGCAAGTTGCGGTGTGAGCTAAATATCTTAGAGTCTTCGAATGTTCTTCGAAAAGGACACACATCCTAACACTTATGCAAAATTGATGACTTAGATGTGCAACACATGAAGAAACGTTTTTCTTCAATCAATGAAGAATAACACTCTAAGTGTGAAGAAATTAATGAAGAATTTGATTCTCAGAACCCTACGACAATTGTACGCGGTGTCTGAAATCATCATTCTTATACGGTGGGTCACGCCACCACCAAAGTTGAAAATCTTCAATCTGAGTTTTTCCTCAGTTTTGAAATTCCTCAGTTTTTCAAATTCTTCAACTTTGCAAAATCTTCACTGTTCTCATCGTTTATCTTCATTGGCTATATATATATATATATATATATATATATATATATATATATATATATATATATATATATATATATATATATATGGGTTTATGTCCTCTACAGCATTCACTTATGGCTATTACTTCAAGTTGCTTTTTCTGCTAAGTGAATGTGATCGGACCCTTCCCCCTCTATGCTATACTCTACCCAATCTATTCACAAATTCTTCATGTGCGTTCTATTTGAAACTCGTTCAAAATCTTCACTGTGTCCTGTCAGCTGAAGAAATTGTGAACGGAACCTTAAAACTAATCTTATCCAAATTTTCGGTTTTGCCGCTCAAATCGTCCCGTATCCCACGATAGACTTATCTATTCACCCACGATCTAACACGATCTCCACTTTTCAGTACGTGGGTGACACATGTCAAGCGAATGAGATGGGGCAGGGGCACATTCGTCCTAAATCTTCGGGTGAACAGTTTTTCACTGCGACTATAAATACCCCCTCACCCTTCCTCACTTCCTTTACTCCGCTCGACCGCGCTCTCTCTCGCTCGAGCTTCTCAAACCCTATTGCCGCCACTACTCCATCGTCGCCGGTGAGGAACAGCTTCACTGCCTCGACCTCGTCGTCGTCGTACTCACGCCGGCCGCGGAAATCTTCAATCCGCCGCCGCCGTAGCTGTCTTCCTCCGCCAAGTTAGGGCGTGGAAGATCTGAACTGACAAGCTTTGAATCTACACCTCTCAGTTCGTCGTGTTCTTCAACCAGGGTAATTAAAAGTTACTTTTACTGCCCTCTTTGATTCAAATTTTCTCTACAAAATCTTCAAAGGTGTTTTATTCTTCAAATCCTCACACACAAAACACCTCACAAGTCATTTGTTCTTGATTCGTTTCCCTAAGCATAATTTTTCTTCAAGATTCCTCAATTGTGTGGATCGTCGATCTATACAACTCTGGAACCTAAGACAAAGTACGCTTAGTGAAATTCTTCAAGACTCATCTGGTCAAATTCCTCAAACTTGTTCATTTTGAAAACCTTCTGAGAACGCATATGACCTCTTCAAATTCCTCGCAACTATACTCTGTTCACAGGCACTTATGTCCGCTGCTGAATCACTATGTTCTCATCAACTTAACTCATTTGCAGCGTTCCTCGAAGAAAAGTTGCATACTTCTTCAAAGAATTCGATTGTTCAAATTCCTCATCTGAAGAATATGGCAGAAGGTAAGAAACCACAGAAAGGAGGAAAGAAGACTGAGGTCATGACTGCTTTTGAGATCCCTGATGACATTTATAAGGATTACTGTACACCTGATGAGGCCAAGTTCGGAAAGGAGAACAAAATCAGCGCAAAGTGCGCATACAGAGGATTGAAAGGAGATGGGCAAGAGAATGGAGGGAGTACAGATATGTAACTCCAAAGTACATAAAGAAATTCGCTCTAAATCCTCCATGCCCAAGAGCTCCACTGGCACCTGGTCAAGAAGCTGATCCCACCAGCATCAAGCGTGGTGAGGATTTTCCTGAAGAATGGGCCAAGCGCCAAGCCAAGTTGTCTAGACAAGCCAAAGAAGCAGTGAGGAAATTTAATGAAGACTCTGCTGCCGCTGCTGCCACAAAGGCCTTTGAGAAGCCTAGGAAATCTATGGAAAAGAAACCTGCTCACAAGCCAAGTGCTTCATCAACTGTGCCCTCACGGCCAAGTTCCTCAGCAATGCCCTCATGGCCAGAATATTCAAAGCCCTCATGGCCAATTCCTCATGCTGCTCCTGCTCCTCCAAAGTCCTCAGTTGCTCCTGCGAAGTCCTCAACACCTGTACATCTGGCCACATGCCAAAGGACTGCAGGCATCTCCATTGCCTCTGGTGTCTCAACAAGTTCCTTAGATGCACCAAATTCTTCATCAGGCCCCACTCTGCTGAAGACAAAGGCCACTGCTAGATGAGGTCCTCGGCCAAGTCCAAAGAAGAAACAAGTTGCCTTCCATGTGCCATCTGACGATGAAGCTGATGATGATGAACTTGCAGAAATCATCAGAGACATGCAAGAAAGGGCCGCTAGAGCCAAAGGCACAAATGTGCCACTGCTTTGGATCCAAGGTGATCCTCGACTACATTGATCTCTGGCACAAGGACCCAAACACTCCTATGCCTGCTTTTCATTTGACTCCTGGCCAAAGTCACGTGCTGACCCATTTCATCAATGAAGAGAAATGGAAATTTGAGAAGGCCAGGCAAATCAAGAAGGCTCGGTTCAGGAAAGAGAAGTTCCTAAGGAATAATTTTGTCAAAATGACAACTGATGAACTCCTCAAGATCCAGTCTGAAATCAAAACCCTCAGCGATAATTTCAATTCCTATTATGCTGATTGGCAAGGAGCCAAAGTCAGGTTCATTAAACTGACTGAGAAGTTCACCAACGTTGCAGCCCCATCGCAACAAGAAATTCCTCAAGCTGAAGCCTCTGTTCAGCAAACCGAAGAACATGCCAGCACCGCTGATGATTTTTAGTCTGCTGAAGAAAATGCTAGTTCCAGGGCTGATGACTCCATTCCAGCCGCTGAAGAAACTGCCAGGGCATCCACTAGTGCTACGCCTAAAGAAAATGAAGAAGTCAGGGCAACTGCATCAGTTGCACCTGAGGAAATACAAAAAGATTCCTCAGCTCCTCCTGTGTCTACCCCAACTCCTACCCTTCCATCTGCATCAGATGTGAGGAAGACCAAGGCTGCAGAGAAAGCTGCAGTGAAGAAAAGGAAAGCATCATCTGCTTCAGATTCTTCAGCTCCGAAGAAAATGAAGACTATGACCAGCTCATTTGAGAATCCGATTGATGCTATTCCGATTTCCTCCATGCCATCAAAGGACCTTGTTCCTTATGGTGAAGAGTATGTGATCCCTAGCGGATCTCATGATGAAAATCATTCTGCTGCTTCGTTAGAGCAGATTGATGAAGAAATTGAAGTGGATGTGATCCCTTCAACACCTCTTGCTTCCTCGCGCCTCAGTTCATAGCTGAAGAGGCTGGCGTTGAAGAAATTGAAGATGAAGACGTGGATATTGGATGCACCACGCCTGTGATGAATGATGACTTTTGGGAAAGTCAGCATCCCAATTCTCCACACTTCGCCCCTCTACAGCAAATGCCTCAGTCCCCTGCACCAACCGTTCAAATGGGCTCTGAAGAAACTCATCCCACCTCGTCTGTGCATGAAGAAATTCCAGCCACTAGTGCTGAAGAAACTGCTGCTGCTGACACCTTGAACATGCAGACTGCCACTGAAGAGGAACCAGAAATTCCTCAGCCTGAAGAACCTGAGATTGTGATTCCTGAGGTTGTGATGCAACTCACTGACACTCCTGTGCCCAAGCCAAAGGATCGATTCTCAAAGAAGCAAAAGTTCAAGGCTACTGATTTCTTCAACGAGCATGTGTTCTTCACTGACTACAATCCCTATGATTCTGCTCGCATAAGGAAGAGGCGTTTCTGGACTGCTAGTCAAGCAAACTTCTATTTCTCAGTGCTATTCGATAAAGACAAAGTCTTCGATCATGCACACATCCCTCACATGGACATGGAATCTCTGTCGTGCTTCGAGCCAGTCCTCAGTTTTCTTCACGATGCTGGATTGCTGAATTTCTGCACTGACATCTGTGATTGGAATGAAGAACTCATTCTTCAATTCTTTGCAATGCTGCACATCATAGGAAATTCTGAAGATGTGAACACTTGGGTGCTGGACTGGATGTCGGAAAATACTCACTACAAGGCACCAGCAACTGAATTGCTTCATGCTCTCCCACTCAGTCCTCCCCTTGATGGTGCTCGTTGCATCTACAATGAACCTGAGCTTACAAATCATTACATGCAAGTGCTGATGAAGCCTTTGAAGCCAGGGCAGGCCCCACGAACCAAATTCCTCGTCAAGGAATTACTGTATGTGCCACGGATTGTCCATCACTTTCTGACGAAGACAATGAGTCCTATCAAAGGCCACGACTCAAATGATGAAGAAGTCGTTGGCATCATGAAGAATATGCTTTTCAATATCATTCATGGCGTTCCCGTCAACTTCCATGATTTCTTCATGAGGACTCTGGCGAATATTGCTATGTCACCTTTTGAGCTGAAGCCTTATGCACCATGGATTATGAAATTCATCAGGACAAGGTCTTCACTCAACTACAAGGCTGATACTCTAAACCATGGCAGTTTCTTTCCTCCAATTGAAGTCCTCAAATAGACATTTTCCTCAGCTGATGACAAAGGCAAGGCAGCTGCTGTGATCGATGAAGGCATTCATCCATTGGATGGTCAATTTCGCAAGGCTGCATCCTACTCCACCAATGATGACTCTGCCACACATGATTCTACCGCCAACACCTCTGCCAAGCAAATTCTCAAGCCACAACACCCAGGGTGATGACTGATCATGAGTTACTCCTTAGTCTTCATCAGGAAGTTGATCGCAATCATAAATGGGTCAAGCGCCCGTTTGGTTCAATTCTTCACAACATGACCTCAACCCACAATGCAGTGAAGAAAAACCAATACTACCTCCATGAAACCTGCAACCGTACCTGGGCTGTTCTATCTCATATCTACAGCGCAGAAGATCTGAAGAGCATGGGTCTCAAGAAAGAATTTGACTGGTCTGCACCTCCACCGAAGAAATTCAAGAAGGTCAAGGTTCCTTCCTTGGAAGCCAGCTCCTATTCTTGATCGTGCGCCACTGATGAAAATGAAGACTTGGACGACACTGCGGCAGGCCCTACTACGACAACCAACCCCGACAATCTGGCGCTCCTCCATCAACTTGATATTCTTCAGGGGCGTTAGTCCTCAGTTTCGATCCTTTTGGTCATTCGATGGCAAAGGGGGAGAAACCTGAGTTAGTCTTCAAGCGGGTCTATTATATGGGCGTTTTTTTATTAAGTTACAACTCTCCCTCTTCTGAAACTTTTATTGCATCGAGTTGTAATCTTAAAACCGATGGTGCTCTGATACTTTTGATGCACTATGCTCTGATTCTGCATGCTTGTTCCTCATTAATATTATTGCTCGCATGCTGAATCTCTTCAAGCACCATATTTCATCATTCATTTCAAATTCTTCATACTATATGTCAAATGCATGTATGAATTACAAGATATAGGGGGAGATCTCCATGATTCAACTCTTCAAGTGTGCATTGCTTCAAAAGCAAATTCCTCACTATGCACATCTTCAGGGGGGGTTCTTCTATATCTTGCAATCAAATTCCTCAATATCAGTACTTACACTTCATATGTTTATCCCCGTTGAAAACTTAACCTATATTGTCATCAATCACCAAAAAGGGGGAGATTGTAAGTGCATCTAGTGCCCCTTAGTGATTTTGGTGTATTGAAGACTTATAGGTTAAGGGACTAATGTGTTTATGAGTGTACACAGGTCTATAAGTCTATGAAGAGTTTGATATTTATAGTGAAAGTCGACCCCTAAAAATGAATATCTTCGACTGAAGATTTTGGTATTCCTGAAGACTTTCATGAAGACTTTGAAAGTGAAGAAATTGGTGTGTCCGTGAAGACTTGATAACCATGCATGGAATATGAAGCTTGAAGACTTTCGTTTTCATAGTTTTGTTTTTCTCTTTCTTGAGTCATAGGAAACACCGTACTGTTAAAGGGGGTCGAGGAAATACTAAGGAAAAATTTCCATGTGATGCTCATCTCAAAATCCCACACCTACCAATCCCTTCGAGTGAAGCCATTGGAAATCTCATACAGTTCAGTCAATTTCTTCAGTGACAGAGATGAAGTTCTTCTGGTCGCTGAGGAATTTGTTCTAACTGAGGAGTTAGGAATTCGCCAGTGCAGATTGCCTACACAGTGAGGAACATGATAGCCCTGAGGAATTTGAGAGTCAAATTTCCGACCGTTGCTGTGCTACGCGCCAGCTGTCCCAAAATATCTTATCCACCTAACGATCATATCATTGAAGGGCATTTATGTCTTATCATGTCGGGCTGCTCCCTAGGCTACAAATAGCCGCCCCCTACAACCACTAGCTGGTTGGCTGCTCCAAGAGAAACTAACACTTGTCATTTGAGAGCAACCCATCCTCCGAGGACTTTGAGCGAAAATCATTGAGTGAGGAAAATCAAAACCCAAACACCCACAAACCCAAAGTGATTGAGCATCACTGAAGAGATTGATCCTGCGTGGATCTGACGCTTGTTACCTTTGAAGACTGTGCTTCTTCTAGACGGTCAGGCGTCATGGTCTAGAGCATCCAAGAGGACTTGTGGATCGCCGAGTGACTGAAGTCTGTGAAGGTTTGGAAGTCGCCTGAAGATTTACCACGAGTGATTGGACGAGGTCTGTGTGACCTTAGTTCAAGGAGAATACGGTGAGGACTTGGTGTCCTGAGCTGCGTGCTCAGTGACTGGGTGTCCGGGACTGTGTGTCCTCGAGTTTAAATACTGAGCCGCTCCAACCAGACGTACAACTGAGACAGCAGTTGGAACTGGTCTACCAAATCATTGTCTTCACCAACCTTACTGGTTCTATTTCCTCAACTCTTTCATTTCCTCATTACTGTGTTGAGTGTTTGTTCATATCTGTGTTTGAAGACTTTGACTGAAGACTTTCTCAATTTCCTCAGTTCAATTTCTTTAGTCTGTTTGTCTTCATCGTGTGTTATCCTGTGTTTATGCTTTCTGTACTCTGTGTTTGTCTTCATTTCATCATGATGACTATGTGTGTATTCTGTTATGCTTACTTCTGAGTACTTATTCCGCTGCAAGTAGTTCTTCGCTAACGAATTTCCTCACCGGCAAATTCCTCAGTGAAGAATTCATAAAAATCGCCTACTCACCCCCCCTCTAGTCGATATAACGCACTTTCACCATGGAGGCTGATTAGGGTGGCAGGCAATGAGGAACCCGAGCGCGCGGGCTGGAGGAGTATGGCGATGTCGTCCGCGAGCTTCTTTAGGATGGTCAACTTGTTGCTGGTGGCAACGATCATCTGGTCCAACTGAGAATCGTAGTTGGCATCGACGGCGGCCATCCACCAGCCGGTCTCCAACACCGTCTGGAGACGATCCTCGGTGCCATGCCGCAGGCCGGCGTCATGGACCATCTGGCACAGCCGCTGGCCGCTCACGCACATCGCCACCATGGGTCTGGAGTGAGCTCTTTTGCGCTTAGTGTTGGTGCTTAGGCAAATACTTAGGTGTGTACGATGTGGTAGATGCATTGGAATGGAGGGGCGCCTTTATATGAGGGCAATGAGGGCAAACTGTGTTGCATTCACATCGTGCAGCCTCTTTTCCCGGACCTCCTCCCATTACTTCCCTCATGCATTAACTGAAGGAGGATGCATTGGTCGTTCAACATTTCGGGAACCGCTACTCCCTCCCTCGTCTGCATTAAAGCCGTATCGGGAATTGCGCTGTCCGTTGTCAAATCGAATACTCCCTCCGTCTAGGTGAGTAAGTCATCTTACGAAAACCAAATAGTAAACACATAGGCGTGGTGCATTAACTCTCACGTTGTTTCTTATTTTTTGACATAAATAGAGGAATCAACCAATAAGAGATGTGGGGCTCGTATGCTTTTAATGACTTGAGACTATCAAACATGACATGCAGTGGTCAGTTCGTTGCACGCAATGATATTAATAAGGGAGTACCTAGAACTCATCTAGATGAGATATAATTTGGTCTCATTCAATTTGAAAACGAGAACAAATACAACCCACGTTAGCACACACGCATCTTATAGCATCACATCCGATGGCTATAAAAGATGAATGAGACCAAATTATATCTCATCTAGATGAGTTCTAGCAAAATTGTATTAATAATACTTAGTATCATATATTAGTATCATGTAGTACTTTATTTATTGCCATGTATGACACATAGTAGCATAGCATTTATTATGAAACGGTATCATGATATGATACTCAACTCTCTCTTTCTTCATTTAATTCTATGACACCTCATCAAAATTGCCTAGTTGGCATGCATGATATAGTTATGGTACTACCATTACAACCAACCTTAGGAAATAAACATTAAGTTCTCTTGTTTTCCTCTCCACCTTGGTCACCTAGACGGAGGAGTATAGTGTACTATTTAAAAGTTGAGGGCGGGGCTTTTCCTGCGCGATAGGCGGGGCAGTTCCGCCTAGTCAGTAGACGAGAGAAGATGAGGGAGTAGGCTGCTGCAAACGTAGGGCTGTGTGATTTGACAGCGAGTTACTGTTGGACAGGTGGGGCCCCGTGATTTGACTTGCCATTATCATTTTAACTGTGGCGCTATGACCGGCGTGAGTCTCCCGATTCCTGACCACCTCCATACAGGTGCCTCTCCCAATGCTCCACCATGTAGTTGAGGCTAGCTCTTGCATGAGAGCCCACTTCTCCACCTTTTCCTTGCCTCACTTTCCTCCACATATAGCCCACTATTGTAGTACTACTTACTTGCTCCTACAGGTGCTAAGCTTGCCACATAGGCATAAAGTCTGATGTAGCAAGTTAATTAAGAAGAGAGATACTAGTTTGGTGACCCAAGGAAGAAATGGTGCTAAGCGCATGTACTTAGGTGAAAAGACAGTTTTGAGTCTATAGCTAATTAAATGAAGCAAACTTAGCAACAAAAAACTAATAAGCACCTATGCATTGGGGACTTGATTGCTAAGCCATTTAATGCCCTTAGCACCTCATCTAAAGCACCATTTCATTGGAAGAGGTCACTCCTTGGCAAATGCAATAAATACTACAGTACGAAGAAAGAGATAGAGAGAATTAAAAAAAATACACTTATAGCCAACCTTAGAGCTAACCTTGTTGTAGTATGAGTGAATAAGTGATGGCATGCCCAACATCAGATAGCCTAACGCACCCTGTTAAATCTCCAAGGGCGCGACCGCGCGAGCGACGCGACGGTCGTGGTAGGCACAACCATGATACGGGCTGCTGGCAGCCCTTGGATCTAAGATCGAACGGTCGCATGCTAAGTTGCTGAAAATTTGCAGAATAACCCTCCAGGATAGGATATTCACCCATAGGTCTAGAATCACGCCATGCAACTGTTTGATCTCAGATCTAAGGGCTCTCGGAAGCCCGTATCACGGGAGAATGGAAAGCCACTACCCTGTCGTTCGCACGCTGGCAGTTCGCTCCTATTCGTCCACGCACGTCCTTTAATATTATGGCGGTTCACTCCTAGTCGTCCCGTCCTTTCACATTACGGCAGTTCCACTAAACCTAACCCTCCCCCCAAATCCATGGCATCCCAAATCTCCATGATCGGCGGTGAGTACAAGGTTAGAACCATCACCGGCGATGAGTTCGACGTCATCTACACCCGTTCTTCTGCGACGGTGAAAGGATGCCTTTCTTGCTTCAGACGCATGTTCGAAAACTCAGATGATGAGTGGGTCGCTGGGCTAGATGTTGAGTACACCATAGTCTTGGGACAAGAGAAGGATCTAAAGGATGAAGAGAGGAAGAAGCCCGCCGTGATCCAGGTTTGCGTGCATGACTTATGCTTGGTCTACCACATATGCCATGCCGACGTTGAATGCCTAGATTTTAAGAACTTCCTCAAGAGCAACCTAGTCAAATTCGTTACTGTAGACTTTACTAATGACAAAAGAGTCATGGGTCGGATAGGCCTCGTTGTAGGCAACCCCTTCGACCTCCAGAAGAATCGGCTGCTGCTTTCCAATGGTCAGCCTTCAATGCTAACCCTCGCAGGAGCCATGGTTCATCCTTCGTACGGTAAACTGGAGAAACCTCATTACACGTTTCATCGTCATGCATGGCAGCGGAATGTACTAGATATAGACCACATGCACTACAATGCAATGGATGGCTACCTTTGTTTCTATATCTACAAGGGTTGGATGAAGAGCAAGAGCCAAGTGTGTGGTTCAAGCAAAGAAGTATCGGCCAAGAGGAAGAGGGACAAGGACGAAGTCGAGGACGTGGACGAGGACTCCGAGTAAGGTGGCAGTGTCGTTGCTCATGGTGGTTCTAATGCAGTGTCTAGCGGTTTAGTTGCAAAGTTTAATTTCAGGTGTGCTTAGTTTAATTTGAGGGGTGTGTTGTGCTCAGCCCCCAATAGGACTATGTTATGTTTCTTCTCGTTACTTTAACTCTTCACTACGTACATACTAGTATTTCTTACATTTCATCTTTTAATTGGTATAGCACTGCCACTCGTTTCTTCCATTATATACGTACAATATATATGGCCCACATCATATAGCCAGTTTAGTTGTCAAAGAATTTCAGGGTGCTTAGTTTTGTCAAAGAATTCCAGGGTGCTTAATTTTATTTGAGGGGTGGGTTGTGCTGGACACCATTGTTGTGACTTGCCTTTTTAATAGTACTATATGCATAATTTGGCGACGAGCGCTCTCTATATGTACCACCTTTTTTTAATTTCAAGTTTTGCTCCATGGCGCAATCCATCAATACTACTACTGTACAAAAGTGGAGTATATACATTTTTTAAAAGGCTAGAGGGCAGGGTAGTCTAGCTTGGTCGGTTTCACGAGAGGCGAGGGCCTTTGTGATTTGACGGCTCATTACTGCTGTCAAATCGAATAGTACTTCGCCGCCTGCTGCACGCCCGGCTGAACACGCCTCCTCGCCTCCATTAAACCCCTCCATTAAACCCGCATGCAAACCGAGAATCCTACTCCGGCCACACGTCCGTTCATGAGCGGGCCGGAATTAAATGCAACACCGGTCGAGCTCCTCCCGTCCGCCCTCAGTTTAAACGACGCCAGACGCCGGCCAAGCTCCTACCATCCGCCCTCTATTTACACGAGGCTAGACAGACAGCGGGCAAGAATCGCACCGCTCTGCCGCTCCCCCATCTCCTCCTTCACCATTTTCTCCACTCTTCCGATGGCTTCCGAGGAGCCGTTCTCCGGCATATTACCCGGTTGGGTGGCCCGCCGAGCCCTCCGGATATGGGCGAGGCCGCTCGGTGCTTCACCAACCTCGCTTGGCTCGAAGGAGCCAGTTGCCGCCCCAAGCAGGCGTGTGGTTCAGCAACTCGCCGCTCCAGTTCAGCTTGATGAGGAGTGGCGAGTTGCTCCATGCCGGCACGGCGCTGAGCACGCTGGTACGGGCGTCATCGCTACCGTGTCGTACCGCGCCACCAGTGTCTGCGGTGGCCGCGCATCCCGTGTCTGTGGGCGCGCCTCCCGTGCCTGCGGCAGCGCCATGCAGGCAGAGACAGAAGCCGAGTGCGTGGAGAGCGATGAGTCGGTGGCCAACTTCTCCATGTCCGCCGCCATCATCGAGGAGAAGTAGAACACGGGAGGCTGCCGCCACTTGGGACCCATGAAGGCCACCGCCCAGGCGACGACTGCGCATTCAGGTGGTTTCTTTGCTGCTTCATCTCTTCCGAGGACCTTCGTCGACCCCGCAAGTGTCTGACGGACATGAGGAAGACAAAGGAATCCGCGCGCGGCCATTTACATTATGCACTCCCTCTGCAGCTGGCGGGAAATATTTGTTCTAAGAATGGATAAATTGTATGTATCTATAACTAAAATAAGTCTAGATACATCCATTTCTAGGACAAGTATTTCCGGACAGAAGGAGTATTAATTATACCAAGAGAGCCAGATTGGCACCGCTTAGTTCATGTAAATGTAATGAAATCCATCATGTTTATATGAAGATCTGTCTTTTTTATACGAAATCCTTCATGCTTATATGAAATCAGTCCATGTTTGCACGAATTTTATCTGGTTGGTCAGAGTTGTAAAAATGTATGCCGCTGGTGTTTGATGTCGTCCTCCGCGGAAGGAAGCAGGAGGAAATTTGCCGGCTGCCATTGGAGATGCTCTTATGCTGGACATAATAGAGTGACATCCAATCCATTTGAGTTAACTTCCTGTATGATTGTCCCTCTATAAAAAGTTAATTGCATGTACAGTGTACACGTGACTCGCAGGGTGGCTACAACTTCATACAGAAAGTTAAAAATAAACAAGTCCATCATTAATCTTGTATTCTAAGTACTCTGTGGGTTCCACTATCGGTACAGTAGCGAAAGAAGTATATATTAAATAAGTAATATATAATATAAAAATCTAAAGTTAAAAGACAAAATTCGAACTCATGTCATCGCGTTGCGAGCATCCGGCGCTAAACAGCCCAGCACATTTTTGTTGTAGACCATGCCAGAGATATATCTCCATGTCTACTCTCATACTCCATTCATTCCTAGATATTGTCTTTTTCAGATTTGAATGGACTACCACATACGGATGTGTATGTAGACATATTTTAGAGTGTAGATTCACTCATTTTGCTCCGTATGTCTTTTTTAGGAAGGGGTCAGATTTGTCCTTGATTTATTTATGAGGTATCCAGATGGCACTGCACCGCCAAGAAAAGAGGGTAACATCAAAATTATGGACTACTTTTTTGAGTATGTTGGTAAGGTCCGGTCATAGTCACTTGTTGAAATCTCTAAAAAGACAAATACTCCCTCCGTATGGAAATACTTGTCATCAAAATGGATAAAAGGAAATGTATCTAGACATAATTTAGTTTTAGATACTTCTCTTTTTATCCATTTTGATGACAAGTATTTTCGTAGCAGAGGGAGTATTTAGGAACGGAGGGAGTAGAAAACAAAGTTGGTGATGATGGTGTGCGTGCCATCCTGCAATATAGGCCATCAGATTTATATCTAACGGATAGGAAAGAAACTATGGCAATTTTGCAAAAATATACCCACACGCCTCTCCACGTTCGCCAATAAGGCCTTCCCTCGTTCATCCTTTTCTCTCACAAGATAAACTACTCATACAAATGCATCTTGATGTTCCATGCAACGCACGGGCAGCTAGCTAGTTTCTTTTAAAATAGTTGCTGCGATAATCGGGTTGAAGTGATATATTTTATGTCTGCCCCAAATGATTTCAGATTCACTAGTAGTAACAAAGAAAAGGTTGCCTTGTTAATTAACAGAAAACAGGGTGAAAACTATCACATGAGGCCGGTAAAAACAAGGCACACTGGGTTCAGTGTCATCGTCACTACAGCTGTGCGCGCGCGAGAAGTCTACATATCGAGAGGGCTACCGAGCGAGGCACCGAGACACAATTTTTGAGAGAGAAACCAATTGACAGATTATGATCAGATCAAGTTGTCACCCTTCTGTTGTCATTGTTGGGGGGGACGGAGAGAAATACGTATCGAGAGTTTGTGCGGTAGGCACAGAGGCACAACTAGCGAGTGTGTGTGTATGTGTGTGTGTTTTGATGAGGACATCAATACAATTGTTACACCCACAGCCCCTGCTGCTATACATACTGGACCAATTACTAGAGCTCGTGCACGCCAACTAAATTACCAGGTACTTTCGTTTCTTGGTAATGATTCTAATGTTCATGAGAATATGATGCTGCCTAAATTGGATACATTTGTTTTGCTTACAAATGAAGGGCCTAGCTTGGAGAAGGATGAACATTGGAGCAAGAACAAGCATGGAGATGATGGCATGCGCAAGGGGAACAAGAACGGAGTTACAAGTGATGATTTCAGGACTTTGAAGCCACCATAATGGGTGCATGAAGCCTTGGACGAAACATACAAGATGCCACTTCATAAATTTCGTCCCGAGGCTATTTTAGGTGCTGCGTCACCTTATTATTGGGCCAGGCCCATGTAATTTCGAAATACATAAGTATAGGCTATTTTTAGAGTCCGTATGTGTGGGGAAACAAGAGATAGGGTTGATTTCGGACCCATCCACCAAGGGCCACGAAATTCCCCCCTCTTCCTCCATATATACAGCCCTTAGGGCATCGTTTAGACATTGGGTTTTGTTTAGATTAAAAGTTCGCCATAGCTGCAACTTCGCGTACTTCGTTTGTGTTCAACGACCAGACAAAGGCGTCACAGAACCCCACCTTGATCAATAAAGCTTTCATCTTATATTCACAATATCCAGATTGCAATCTCAGTTTCTTGCTTGTTCTTCATTTGCTCGCAGGAAACAGACCCTCGTGGTCAGGTTGATCGTGCTCCGGCGTGGTCAATAACCTCTCGGAGTTGGTTTAGCGATTGCTAAGGCGCGACGTCCTCGCATGTTCGTAGTCGGATCGTCAAAGTCGACTGCCACCAAAGCGATATCCATCATCTCATCGAAAGACGGGACACCTTTGCCTCTATCAAGTGGTATCAGATTTCCAGGTTGCTCGGTGAGATTTTACAGTTTTTCATAGTTTAGATCGAGTCTGTTCTTCATACCTACAGTCCACGAAAAAGCCACAAAAAAAAATTAGGGTTAGTTCATCATATCCGAACCAATCTGAGCCTTTGCATAATCTTTTTAGGGTTTTGCTTTGTTGAATTTGCGGTTGCATCGTCGGTCTAGTTGCTGGTCTTAGAGTCTAGTCTTTTAGAGTTTCGAGTTCTGGTCATAAGTTGTCACGCCGCCGCCGCACCATCATCATCGCCCCTGCCATCTACCACCACCGCTCCGAATCCGTATCCATATACCACCACCAATCCGTGTCCATATACCACCACCGATCCATATCCATATACTACCACCGCTACCACCACCGCTGCCATATACCACCACCATATATCCACCACCAATCGGAGTTCCTTGCTTATTAGGGTTGTTTTCGAGATCCATCTAGTTTCCGATTCGTGTTTCCTTGCCGGAGTAGGTTTCGGAAAAAAAAAGAGTCGGGTAGCCACGCTCCGTTTAGGTCCAAAATTTTTCGAAAATGCATTTTTCGAAAAAATTTCTGGCTATCCTATTTTTAGGTGTTTCTGAGTGTTTTGAGACAGGTGCCATTATATGAAGTTTTTTTTGACCCGTTTCCAGTTTTTGGGTCCGGGCAGTCGAAAAAAAAAATTGGTCGAAAAAATTTCGTGCCCATCCTCTCAGTTTGAGCTAGGAAGAGTTTTGAGACACTCGCCATTATAGTGATTTTTCGCAAAAAAAAGCAGCGCAAAAAAAAAGAGCGCAAAAAAAAGAGAGCGAAAAGAAAAATTTCAGAGTGTGCTTTTCCCTTGTTTACGTGCCGCGCCGTGATTTTGTTGGTGTTCTAGGCTCGCGTCTCTAGCACAGTCTAGCCTAGGACCAGCACAGTACCGTCGTTGAGCGTTTATTCAACTTTGCATCTCTGAATTGATTATTGCTGACCCTTTTTGCTACCGTACTATAAGCCTTCCCAGCTCCACATACATCTACGTCGTGTGTTTGACTCTCCCTGGTAATCGTTCTATCCAAGCTTTGAGAGTTTTTGACTACAACGGTTGCCGATCACCGCCTGCTGCTGGGTAAGAACTGGTAAGAAATTGAGATTTGCTTGACAGATTTGTGATACACCACCACCACTTCTTAGTAGTCTGTAGGATCATATTCTTGTGTGTTTCTATTGCTGCTAACCATGCCAGGTTCACAAGCCGACGAGATTGACTGGGAGAACTTATCAAACAAGGAGCTTCATGATAAGTTTCAGCAAATGATGACTGAACAGGTCCAAGATGTGCTGAGCAATTTTGAAGAGGCCATGGAGAAGATCACTGGCCTTGAGAAGACGTTCGAAACAAAGCTCGATAACAGATTTAATGAACTGCTTGCGCGTCTTCCACCACCGGCTGCACCTGTCGCACCTCTGCAACAACAACAACTACGCCCCCTTCCGAATCAGTATGGACGAGCACAGCGTGTTCCTATTGAGCCAGGACAAAATTCTGGTGCCGCTGCTACTGCTGTTGGTGTTTCTTTGGCTCCTGTTACTGCTGCTGCTGGTACCCAGGAGGATGATGAGTATGCGGGTGATTATGAGGATGAGGTTGATCAAAATCAGATCTACGAGCAGCCACCGGCACCACCACCAGCAGGTCGACCTCAGGTATATATTCGTAATGGTAGGCCTGCACCACCACCTCAGGTACGAGATGATGTCCATATTCCTAAACTGAAATTGAATATTCCACCATTTGAGGGTAGATATGTTCCTCATATATATCTTACTTGGGAGTTAGAAACTGAACAACGATTTACATGTTTACAATATCCTGAGGAGAGACGAGTTGCTGCTGCTGTTTGTGCTTTCACTAGTTTTGCATGTGTATGGTGGTCTGAACATTGTAGATTATATCCTATTCCAACTACTTGGGCTGCTTTGAAAACTGCTATGCGTACGCGTTGGGTTCCACCATATTATCAACGTGAATTGCTTCAAAAATTGCAGCGTTTAAGACAAGGGAAAAATTCTGTAGAAGAATATTATCAAGAATTACAAACTGGCATGATTAGATGTGGTATTGTTGAGGAGAATGAAGCTATGCTTGCACGTTTTCTGGGTGGATTAAATAGAGAGATTCAGACCATTCTAGACTATAAGGAGTATACTAATATCACTCGTTTATTCCATCTTGCTTGTAAAGCTGAACGAGAAGTGCAGGATCGACAAGCATTGGGGCGAACTAACTTTTCTGCAGGCCGACCTTCATCATGCACACCACGTGCATCTTCTACTTCAACTGCACCAACACCTCCATCCGGTGCCACCTCCAGCCGTGATACAAGAAAACAGGCACAACCACCATTATCTGCCAAGAGCGCACCTGCGGGGCCTGCACAGCATTCTTCTTCTTCCATGGCATCAACAGGGCACACAAGTGATATTATTTGTCGTCGTTGTAAGGGAGGAGGTCATTATGCGAGGGAATGCAAATCTCCACGTGTGATGATTGCTACCGCGGATGGTGGATATGAGTCCGCTAGTGACTATGATGAGGAGACATTGGCTCTTATTACACGTGAAGAACATGGTGGAGATGATTCTGATCATGAGACGCAATACATGGCTCCTGAAGACGCTGACAGGTATGAATGTTTAGTTGCTCAACGTGTTTTGAGTGTGCAGGTCACACAAGCTGAGCAAAATCAGAGGCACAATTTGTTCCATACCAAGGGAGTTGTGAAGGAACGTTCTGTGCGCGTCATAATAGACGGAGGGAGCTGCAACAACTTGGCTAGCATGGAGATGGTGGAGAAGCTTTCTCTCACCACAAGACCACATCCACATCCTTACTACATCCAATGGTTCAACAACAGCGGCAAGGTTAAGGTAACACGTACTGTTCGTGTGCATTTTAGTATCTCTACATATGTTGATTATGTTGATTGTGATGTGGTACCTATGCAAGCATGTTCCTTATTACTTGGTAGACCATGGCAATTTGATAAAAATTCTGTACACCATGGTAGAAACAATCACTATACTCTTGTTCATAAGGATAAAAATATTACTTTGCTTCCTATGACTCCTGATTCCATTTTGAAAGATGATATGCTTGATGAATTGAGTGGCTCTACAATATTCTCCAAAGTTGATTTGCGTAGTGGCTACCATCAAATTCGTATGAAATTGGGAGATGAATGGAAAACAGCATTTAAAACTAAGTTTGGATTATATGAGTGGTTAGTCATGCCTTTTGGGTTAACTAATGCACCTAGTACTTTCATGAGATTAATGAACGAAGTTTTACGTGCTTTCATTGTACGATTTGTGGTAGTTTACTTTGATGACATATTGATTTATAGCAGATCTTTGGAAGAACATTTGGAACATTTACGTGCTGTTTTTATTGCTCTACGTGATGCACGTTTGTTTGGTAACCTTGGGAAGTGCACCTTTTGCACCGACCGAGTATCTTTTCTTGGCTATGTTGTTACTCCACAGGGAATTGAAGTTGATAAAGCCAAGATTGAAGCTATTGAGAGTTGGCCGCAGCCCAAAACGGTCACACAAGTAAGGAGTTTTCTTGGCCTCGCTGGATTCTATAGGCGTTTTGTGAGAGATTTCAGCACCATTGCTGCACCTCTCAATGAGCTTACAAAGAAAGATGTGCCTTTTCTTTGGGGTACCGCACAGGAAGAAGCCTTCACGGTATTGAAAGATAAGTTGACACATGCTCCTTTACTCCAACTTCCTGATTTTAATAAGACTTTTGAGCTTGAATGTGATGCTAGTGGAATTGGATTAGGAGGTGTGTTATTACAAGATGGCAAACCTGTTGCATACTTTTCTGAAAAGTTGAGTGGGCCTAGTCTGAATTATTCTACTTATGATAAAGAATTATATGCTCTTGTTCGGACTTTAGAAACATGGCAACATTATTTATGGCCCAAAGAATTTGTTATACATTCTGATCATGAATCTTTGAAACATATTAAAAGTCAAGCTAAACTGAATCGTAGACATGCTAAATGGGTTGAATTCATTGAGACTGTCCCTTATGTCATTAAACACAAGAAGGGAAAAGAAAATGTTATTGTTGATGCATTGTCTCGTCGCTATACTATGCTTTCACAACTTGACTTCAAAATATTTGGTTTGGAGACCATCAAAGATCAATATGTGCATGATGCTGATTTTAAAGATGTAATGCACAATTGTAAAGAAGGAAGAATGTGGAACAAGTTTGTTGTTAACGATGGATTTGTGTTTCGTGCTAACAAGCTATGCATTCCAGCTAGCTCCGTTCGTCTTCTGTTATTGCAGGAGGCGCATGGCGGAGGATTAATGGGACACTTTGGCGTGAAGAAGACGGAGGACGTACTTGCTACACATTTCTTTTGGCCAAAGATGAGACGGGATGTTGAGTGTTTTATTGCTCGCTGCACTACATGTCAAAAAGCTAAGTCACGACTCAATCCTCATGGTTTATATATGCCTTTGCCTGTACCTAGTGTTCCTTGGGAGGATATATCTATGGACTTTGATGAGGACACCAATACAATTGTTACACCCACAGCCCCTGCTGCTATACATACTGGACCAATTACTAGAGCTCATGCACGCCAACTAAATTACCAGGTACTTTCGTTTCTTGGTAATGATTCTAATGTTCATGAGAATATGATGCTGCCTAAATTGGATACATTTGTTTTGCTTACAAATGAAGGGCCTAGCTTGGAGAAGGATGAACATTGGAGCAAGAACAAGCATGGAGATGATGGCATGCGCAAGGGAAACAAGAACGGAGTTACAAGTGATGATTTCAGGACTTTGAAGCCACCATAATGGGTGCATGAAGCCTTGGACGAAATATACAAGATGCCACTTCATAAATTTCGTCCCGAGGATATTTTAGGTGCTGCGTCACCTTATTATTGGGCCAGGCCCATGTAATTTCGAAATACATAAGTATAGGCTATTTTTAGAGTCCGTATGTGTGGGGAAACAAGAGATAGGGTTGATTTCGGACCCCTCCACCAAGGGCCACGAAATTCCCCCCTCTTCCTCCATATATACAGCCCTTAGGGCATCGTTTAGACTTTGGGCTTTGTTTAGATTAAAAGTTCGCCATAGCTGCAACTTCGCGTACTTCGTTTGTGTTCAACGACCAGACAAAGGCGTCACAGAACCCCACCTTGATCAATAAAGCTTTCATCTTATATTCGCAATATCCAGATTGCAATCTCAGTTTCTTGCTTGTTCTTCGTTTGCTCGCAGGAAACAGACCCTCGTGGTCAGGTTGATCGTGCTCCGGCGTGGTCAATAACCTCTCGGAGTTGGTTTAGCGATTGCTAAGGCGCGACGTCCTCGCACGTTCGTAGTCGGATCGTCAAAGTCGACTTCCACCAAAGCGAAATCCACCATCTCATCGAAAGACGGGACACCTTTGCCTCTATCACACCACGTGCATCTTCTACTTCAACTGCACCAGCACCTCCATCCGGTGCCACCTCCAGCCGTGATACAAGAAAACAGGCACAACCACCATTATCTGCCAAGAGCGCACCTGCGGGGCCTGCACAGCGTTCTTCTTCTTCCATGGCATCAACAGGGCACACAAGTGATATTATTTGTCGTCGTTGTAAGGGAGGAGGTCATTATGCGAGAGAATGCAAATCTCCGCGTGTGATGATTGCTACCGCGGATGGTGGATATGAGTCCGCTAGTGACTATGATGAGGAGACTTTGGCTCTTATTACACGTGAAGAACATGGTGGAGATGATTCTGATCATGAGACGCAATACATGGCTCCTGAAGACGCTGACAGGTATGAATGTTTAGTTGCTCAACGTGTTTTGAGTGTGCAAGTCACACAAGCTGAGCAAAATCAGAGGCACAATTTGTTCCATACCAAGGGAGTTGTGAAGGAACGTTCTGTGCGCGTCATAATAGACGGAGGGAGCTGCAACAACTTGGCTAGCATGGAGATGGTGGAGAAGCTTTCTCTCACCACAAGACCACATCCACATCCTTACTACATCCAATGGTTCAACAACAGCGGCAAGGTTAAGGTAACACGTACTGTTCGTGTGCATTTTAGTATCTCTACATATGCTGATTATGTTGATTGTGATGTGGTACCTATGCAAGCATGTTCCTTATTACTTGGTAGACCATGGCAATTTGATAAAAATTCTGTACACCATGGTAGAAACAATCACTATACTCTTGTTCATAAGGATAAAAATATTACTTTGTTTCCTATGACTCCTGATTCCATTTTGAAAGATGATATTAATAGAGCTAATAAAGCACAACAGGAGAAGAATAAGAGTGAAAATCAGATTGTGGCAAAAGAATTTGAGCAACAAATGAAGCCTAATAATAAACCATCTAGTGTTGCTTCTGAAATTAAATTGAAAAGTGCATGTTTATTTGCCACCAAATCTGATATTGATGAGCTAGATTTCAGCAAATCTGTTTGCTATGCTTTTGTGTGCAAAGAGGCATTATTTTCATTCGAGGACGTGCCTTCCTCTTTGCCTCCTGCTGTCACTAACATTTTGCAGGAGTTCGCTGACGTTTTTCCACAAGACGTGCCACTGGGATTACCGCCTATTCGAGGGATTGAGCATCAGATTGACTTAATTCCCGGTGCTTCACTGCCAAACCATGCACCATACCGTACCAATCCAGAGGAGACGAAGGAGATTATGCGTCAAGTACAAGAGCTTCTCGACAAAGGTTATATACGCGAATCCCTTAGTCCTTGTGCTGTTCCTATTATTCTAGTGCCGAAAAAGGATGGTACATCACGTATGTGTGTTGATTGTAGAGGCATTAATAATATTACTATTCGTTATCGTCATCCTATTCCTAGGCTAGATGATATGCTTGATGAATTGAGTGGCTCTACAATATTCTCCAAAGTTGATTTGCGTAGTGGCTACCATCAAATTTGTATGAAATTGGGAGATGAATGGAAAACAGCATTTAAAACTAAGTTTAGATTATATGAGTGGTTAGTCATGCCTTTTGGGTTAACTAATGCACCTAGTACTTTCATGAGATTAATGAATGAAGTTTTACGTGCTTTCATTGGACGATTTGTGGTAGTTTACTTTGATGACATACTGATTTATAGCAGATCTTTGGAAGAACATTTGGAACATTTACGTGCTGTTTTTATTGCTCTACGTGATGCACGTTTGTTTGGTAACCTTGGGAAGTGCACCTTTTGCACCGACCGAGTATCTTTTCTTGGCTATGTTGTTACTCCACAGGGAATTGAAGTTGACAAAGCCAAGATTGAAGCTATTGAGAGTTGGCCGCAGCCCAAAACGGTCACACAAGTGAGGAGTTTTCTTGGCCTCGCTGGATTCTATAGGCGTTTTGTGAGAGATTTCAGCACCATTGCTGCACCTCTCAACGAGCTTACAAAGAAGGATGTGCCTTTTGTTTGGGGTACCGCACAGGAAGAAGCCTTCACGGTATTGAAAGATAAGTTGACACATGCTCCTTTACTCCAACTTCCTGATTTTAATAAGACTTTTGAGCTTGAATGTGATGCTAGTGGAATTGGATTAGGAGGTGTGTTATTACAAGATGGCAAACCTGTTGCATACTTTTCTGAAAAATTGAGTGGGCCTAGTCTGAATTATTCTACTTATGATAAAGAATTATACGCTCTTGTTCGGCCTTTAGAAACATGGCAACATTATTTATGGCCCAAAGAATTTGTTATACATTCTGATCATGAATCTTTGAAACATATTAAAAGTCAAGCTAAACTGAATCGTAGACATGCTAAATGGGTTGAATTCATTGAGACTTTCCCTTATGTCATTAAACACAAGAAGGGAAAAGAAAATGTTATTGCTGATGCATTGTCTCGTCGCTATACTATACTTTCACAACTTGACTTCAAAATATTTGGTTTGGAGACCATCAAAGATCAATATGTGCATGATGCTGATTTCAAAGATGTAATGCAGAATTGTAAAGAAGGAAGAATGTGGAACAAGTTTGTCGTTAACGATGGATTTGTGTTTCGTGCTAACAAGCTATGCATTCCAGCTAGCTCCGTTCGTCTTTTGTTGTTGCAGGAGGCGCATGGAGGAGGATTAATGGGACACTTTGGCGTGAAGAAGACGGAGGACGTACTTGCTACACATTTCTTTTGGCCAAAGATGAGACGGGATGTTGAGCGTTTTATTGCTCGATGCACTACATGTCAAAAAGCTAAGTCACGACTCAATCCTCATGGTTTATATATGCCTTTGCCTGTACCTAGTGTTCCTTGGGAGGATATATCTATGGACTTTGTTTTAGGTTTACCTCGAACAAAGAAGGGGAGGGATAGCATATTTGTTGTCGTGGATAGATTCTCGAAAATGGCACACTTTATACCATGTCATAAAAGCGATGATGCTGTTAATGTTGCTGATTTGTTCTTTCGTGAAATTATTCGCTTGCATGGTGTGCCAAATACTATTATTTCAGACCGTGATACTAAATTTCTTAGCCACTTTTGGAGATGTTTATGGGCTAAGTTGGGGACTAAACTGCTTTTTAGTACTACTTGTCACCCCCAAACTGATGGACAAACTGAAGTAGTCAATAGAACGTTGTCTACTATGCTTAGGGCTGTTTTGAAGAATAATAAGAAAATGTGGGAGGAATGCTTGCCTCATATTGAATTTGCTTATAATCGTTCATTGCATTCTACTACTAAGATGTGCCCTTTTGAAGTTGTGTATGGTTTCCTACCTCGTGCACCTATTGATTTGTTGCCTCTTCCATCTTCGGAGAAGGTTAATTTTGATGCTAAACAACGTGCTGAATTGATTTTAAAAATGCATGAGTTAACTAAGGAAAACATTGAGCGCATGAATGCTAAATATAAACTTGCTGGAGATAAGGGTAGAAAACATGTTGTGTTTGCACCTGGAGATCTTGTTTGGTTACATTTGCGTAAGGATAGATTTCCTGATTTGCGCAAATCAAAGCTAATGCCACGTGCTGATGGTCCCTTTAAGGTGTTAGAGAAAATAAATGATAATGCATATAAACTTGAGCTGCCTGCAGATTTTGGGGTTAGTCCCACTTTTAACATTGCAGATTTGAAGCCTTATTTGGGTGAGGAAGATGAACTTCCGTCGAGGACGACTTCATTTCAAGAAGGGGAGGATGATGAGGATATCAATACAATTGTTACACCCACAGCCCCTGCTGCTATATATACTGGACCAATTACTAGAGCTCGTGCACGCCAACTAAATTACCAGGTACTTTCGTTTCTTGGTAATGATTCTAATGTTCATGAGAATATGATGCTGCCTAAATTGGATACATTTGTTTTGCTTACAAATGAAGGGTCTAGCTTGGAGAAGGATGAACATTGGAGCAAGAACAAGCATGGAGATGATGGCATGCGCAAGGGGAACAAGAACGGAGTTACAAGTGATGATTTCAGGACTTTGAAGCCACCATAATGGGTGCATGAAGCCTTGGACGAAATATACAAGATGCCACTTCATAAATTTCGTCCTGAGGCTATTTTAGGTGCTGCGTCACCTTATTATTGGGCCAGGCCCATGTAATTTCGAAATACATAAGTATAGGCTATTTTTAGAGTCCGTATGTGTGGGGAAACAAGAGATAGGGTTGATTTCGGACCCCTCCACCAAGGGCCACGAAATTCCCCCCTCTTCCTCCATATATACAGCCCTTAGGGCATCGTTTAGACTTTGGGCTTTGTTTAGATTAAAAGTTCGCCATAGCTGCAACTTCGCGTACTTCGTTTGTGTTCAACGACCAGACAAAGGCGTCACAGAACCCCACCTTGATCAATAAAGCTTTCATCTTATATTCGCAATATCCAGATTGCAATCTCAGTTTCTTGCTTGTTCTTCGTTTGCTCGCAGGAAACAGACCCTCGTGGTCAGGTTGATCGTGCTCCGGCGTGGTCAATAACCTCTTGGAGTTGGTTTAGCGATTGCTAAGGCGCGACGTCCTCGCACGTTCGTAGTCGGATCGTCAAAGTCGACTTCCACCAAAGCGAAATCCACCATCTCATCGAAAGACGGGACACCTTTGCCTCTATCAAGTGGTATCAGATTTCCAGGTTGCTCGGTGAGATTTTACAGTTTTTCGTAGTTTAGATCGAGTCTGTTCTTCATACCTACAGTCCACGAAAAAGCCACAAAAAAAATTAGGGTTAGTTCATCATATCCGAACCAATCTGAGCCTTTGCATAATCTTTTTAGGGTTTTGCTTTGTTGAATATGCGGTTGCATCGTCGTGTCTAGTTGCTGGTCTTAGAGTCTAGTTGATGAGGACATCAATACAATTATTACACCCACAGCCCCTGCTGCTATACATACTGGACCAATTACTAGAGCTCGTGCACGCCAACTAAATTACCAGGTACTTTCGTTTCTTGGTAATGATTCTAATGTTCATGAGAATATGATGCTGCCTAAATTGGATACATTTGTTTTGCTTACAAATGAAGGGCCTAGCTTGGAGAAGGATGAACATTGGAGCAAGAACAAGCATGGAGATGATGGCATGCGCAAGGGGAACAAGAACGGAGTTACAAGTGATGATTTCAGGACTTTGAAGCCACCATAATGGGTGCATGAAGCCTTGGACGAAATATACAAGATGCCACTTCATAAATTTCGTCCCGAGGCTATTTTAGGTGCTGCGTCACCTTATTATTGGGCCAGGCCCATGTAATTTCGAAATACATAAGTATAGGCTATTTTTAGAGTCCGTATGTGTGGGGAAACAAGAGATAGGGTTGATTTCGGACCCCTCCACCAAGGGCCACGAAATTCCCCCCCTCTTCCGCCATATATACAACCCTTAGGGCATCGTTTAGACTTTGGGTTTTGTTTAGATTAAAAGTTCGCCATAGCTGCAACTTCGCGTACTTCGTTTGTGTTCAACGACCAGACAAAGGCGTCACAGAACCCCACCTTGATCAATAAAGCTTTCATCTTATATTCGCAATATCCAGATTGCAATCTTAGTTTCTTGCTTGTTCTTCGTTTGCTCGCAGGAAACAGACCCTCGTGGTCAGGTTGATCGTGCTCCGGCGTGGTCAATAACCTCTCGGAGTTGGTTTAGCGATTGCTAAGGCGCGACGTCCTCGCACGTTCGTAGTCGGATCGTCAAAGTCGACTTCCACCAAAGCGAAATCCACCATCTCATCGAAAGACGGGACACCTTTGCCTCTATCACTACATGTCAAAAAGCTAAGTCACGACTCAATCCTCATGGTTTATATATGCCTTTGCCTGTACCTAGTGTTCCTTGGGAGGATATATCTATGGACTTTGTTTTAGGTTTACCTCGAACAAAGAAGGGGAGGGATAGCATATTTGTTGTCGTGGATAGATTCTCGAAAATGGCACACTTTATACCATGTCATAAAAGCGATGATGCTGTTAATGTTGCTGATTTGTTCTTTCGTGAAATTATTCGCTTGCATGGTGTGCCAAATACTATTGTTTCAGATCGTGATACTAAGTTTCTTAGCCACTTTTGGAGATGTTTATGGGCTAAGTTGGGGACTAAACTGCTTTTTAGTACTACTTGTCACCCCCAAACTGATGGACAAACTGAAGTAGTCAATAGAACATTGTCTACTATGCTTAGGGCTGTTTTGAAGAATAATAAGAAAATGTGGGAGGAATGCTTGCCTCATATTGAATTTGCTTATAATCGTTCATTGCATTCTACTACTAAGATGTGCCCTTTTGAAGTTGTGTATGGTTTCCTACCTCGTGCACCTATTGATTTGTTGCCTCTTCCATCTTCGGAGAAGGTTAATTTTGATGCTAAACAACGTGCTGAATTGATTTTAAAAATGCATGAGTTAACTAAGGAAAACATTGAGCGTATGAATGCTAAATATAAACTTGCTGGAGATAAGGGTAGAAAACATGTTGTGTTTGCACCTGGAGATCTTGTTTGGTTACATTTGCGTAAGGATAGATTTCCTGGTTTGTGCAAATCAAAGCTAATGCCACGTGCTAATGGTCCCTTTAAGGTGTTAGAGAAAATAAATGATAATGCATATAAACTTGAGCTGCCTGCAGATTTTGGGGTTAGTCCCACTTTTAACATTGCAGATTTGAAGCCTTATTTGGGTGAGGAAGATGAACTTCCGTCGAGGACGACTTCATTTCAAGAAGGGGAGGATGATGAGGACATCAATACAATTGTTACACCCACAGCCCCTGCTGCTATACATACTGGACCAATTACTAGAGCTCGTGCACGCCAACTAAATTACCAGGTACTTTCGTTTCTTGGTAATGATTCTAATGTTCATGAGAATATGATGCTGCCTAAATTGGATACATTTGTTTTGCTTACAAATGAAGGGCCTAGCTTGGAGAAGGATGAACATTGGAGCAAGAACAAGCATGGAGATGATGGCATGCGCAAGGGGAACAAGAACGGAGTTACAAGTGATGATTTCAGGACTTTGAAGCCACCATAATGGGTGCATGAAGCCTTGGACGAAACATACAAGATGCCACTTCATAAATTTTGTCCCGAGGCTATTTTAGGTGCTGCGTCACCTTATTATTGGGCCAGGCCCATGTAATTTCGAAATACATAACTATAGGCTATTTTTAGAGTCCGTATGTGTGGGGAAACAAGAGATAGGGTTGATTTCGGACCCCTCCACCAAGGGCCACGAAATTCCCCCCTCTTCCTCCATATATACAGCCCTTAGGGCATCGTTTAGACTTTGGGTTTTGTTTAGATTAAAAGTTCGCCATAGCTGCAACTTCGCGTACTTCGTTTGTGTTCAACGACCAGACAAAGGCGTCACAGAACCCCACCTTGATCAATAAAGCTTTCATCTTATATTCGCAATATCCAGATTGCAATCTTAGTTTCTTGCTTGTTCTTCGTTTGCTCGCAGGAAACAGACCCTCGTGGTCAGGTTGATCGTGCTCCGGCGTGGTCAATAACCTCTCGGAGTTGGTTTAGCGATTGCTAAGGCGCGACGTCCTCGCACGTTCGTAGTCGGATCGTCAAAGTCGACTGCCACCAAAGCGATATCCATCATCTCATCGAAAGACGGGACACCTTTGCCTCTATCATGTTTGAAAGAGGAGTAGATAGATTATTATAAAGATCGAGGTGCCACCCTACTCCTTCGGTGTCGGGTAGTGTGTGTGTGTGTATGTTTGAGAGAGAAGCCAGTCGATAGATTAGCATCAAGATCGAGGTGTCACCCTACTCCATCGGTGGTGGGAAGTGTGGGTGTGTGGGTGTGTGGGGGGGGGGGGCAGTGACACTCACATATCTCTACTCTTATAAAAAAACAGAGTTGGTGATGATGGTGTTGCTGCCATCCTGCAATATAGGCCATGCGATTTATATCTGACAGATAGGAAGGAAACTATGGCAATTTTGCAAAACTGTACCCACACCCCTCTCTGCATTTGCAAATAAGGCATTCCCTCGTTCATCCTTTTCTCCCACAAGATAAACTACTCATAAAAATGCATCTTGATGTTCCGTGCAATGCATGTGCATCTTGCTAGTAGGGAGAAGGAGTTTGTGTGACACATATCTAGCTATATTAAGGGATAGGTAGATAGCATTTGTGCGAGGCATACTTAAAGCATTACGAAGATAAACAGACATTGTGCATGCAAGTGCCGGAAAAATGAAGCAAGAAACAATGCGCGCGCGCATGCGTGCGTGTGTGTGTGTGTGTGTGTGTTTGTGTGTGTGTGTGTCTGTTTGTGTGTGTGTGTGTGTGAGAGAGAGAGAGAGAGAGAGAAATCTCAAAACAAAAGGTTCTCTGTTGGAATCCCATTGTATGTATTCATATGGTTCCGGAACTCGAGTTAACCTTAGGCATGTGTGAGAGACATTATTATACTTTGAGACATTAGTGGTTTGGGTGGGCGGAATTAAAGGGGTGGGCGTGTTAGATAGAGAGAGCATGTGTGTTTCCGTGTGAGAGACTTGTAGGACGGGGTAGAAAGACGAATTTAACCTTGACGGAGGGAGAGAAATACACGAAGTGCGCGTGTGTGATTTTGATGCCCACAGGGAAATGAGATATGTATGCGTGTGAGAGAGATTGCACAATTCATTCAAGTATCACTATCTAGCGATCGTGGACATGCATCGCTTGAAAATAAGTCAATATATATCTCGTATCGTGGCCAAAGGTACAATATCGATTCAACGCTATAAAGATTGGACACTCACATATCAAAAAAAATTCTATTTAAATAAACCTTTTCAGTTGTGCATGCCAGAGTAACAGTAATGTTTCTTCAAACAACCAATGTAGCTATCATGTACATGCACCATTGTTACTCTTGCATTCAAATTCATTAGTCTTGGATGATTTAAGTTTCTATTTTGAAGTAATATATGTAATATTCATATATGAATTCAACGGGTACGCAATTTATGAAATGGAGGCTTTGTAATCATATGAGGTAACACTTTTAAGTAGCGGACTACAATATCCATTTCTTTTTGTGCGCCACTACACTAACACCAATGCATTATGTTTAAAGTAAATAACCAATGGCACTAAATTATCTATTTACACCAGAAATAAATGGGCTGAGCGTTTGATCCCTTTTTTGTGAACGCGCCACTACACCAGTACGATTGGCGACGCCCATGTGAATGTCCAAGTTATCGGCGCATCATCCCGAGTTATTGTCTTTTTTTTCTAGGGTGGACTTCACACTAGTTATTAACTGATGACGCGTGCCCCGTGTACACAGCCTAGCATGACCTTCCCGCTAGCACGGTCCAAAATTAGTTGAAACTGGATACGAACGATCCCGCGGGCGGCAAAATCTCCCGCCTCCTTCTAAAATTTCCGCCACCTTAGTCTTTAGCATGCGAAATTCCCCTTTTGTCCTTGGTGCACGGAGACCAACAGTTACAATACCGCCCTCATGTACATAATAGGTCGGGGCTGCTTTGGTAACTTCCGGTTCCCCCCACTACACGCCACCCCCATTTCCTCTCCCCCTCCCGCAAAAACGACTAACTCCACAACACCAGAGCATCTTACATCACACCGTCCGTACTTCATCGCCCTTTCTCCCCTCCCCTCTCGAAACCCTAGACTGCTCATCCACCGGCGTACCATAGCCCATTCACTGCCAGCGGTGTCCACCTCGCCGGATCTGCTTCTGCGGCCGCATCTACCCCTCCCACCTCTCCTAGAAACAAGTAGACTGCTCATCCACCACTGTACCACAGCCCATTCAGTGTCGGCCTTGTCCACGACACCGGATCTCCTTCGTCGGTACTCTCGTCAACCGCCCCGCATCTGCAGTGGCTCATTCGTACTCCCCACCGGAGACGCTTCGTCCACACCCCACGGAGCCGCCCCACCGATGCCCCCGTCTACGGCCTCTGATCCTCTTCGCTGACACCTTCCTCAACCCTACCGGAGCCGCTTCGCCGACACCATCGTCAACCCTACCGGAGTAGCTTCGCCTATACCATTCTCAACCCTACCGGGACCGCTTTGCCAACTCACAAGTCCACGGCCTCAAATCTGCTTCCTCGCAACCTCATCCAACCTACCGGAGCAGCTTCTGACGCCCCGTCCATGGCCGCAGATCCACATCCTCGACACCATCCTTAACCCAACCACCGGAGCAGCTTCTGATGCCCCGTCCACGGTCGCAGATCCGCGTCGTCGACACCATCCTTAACCCAACCACTGGAGCAGCTTCACCTACGCCCTCGTGCACGGCAACAGATCCGCTTCGCCCACACCATAGTCCACCCTACCGGAGCCGCTCCACAAACACCCTACTCGACGGTTCTAGATCTCCTTACCGGACCCCGACAGCCAGCGCAGCATCATCACCCTTGACGTTTCTAACCTGATTCCCACCGTTTGGAGAGATGCCAAGCACCCACCATGGCCTAGGTACTTGTCACCTTTAGACCCGTCCAACATCACCTGCCCGATGTACTTCAAATATACTAACCGGTCGCTGTTACCGGTTATGCAGCTGGCAAAAACTACAAGGACAATGTTTCTTCTGGATCTAACAGCTTGGCCAACCAAGATCCTGGATCTAACAGCTTGGCCAACCAAGATCCTACTATAGGCTACATAGGGAGCAAAATGAGTGAATCTACACTAGAAAATGCATCTATATATGGTCCATACTGGAATCTCTACAAAGACATATATTTAGGAACAGGGGCTGATGAGGACATCAATACCATTGTTACACCCACAGCCCCTACTACTACATATACGGGACCAATTACTAGAGCTCGCGCACGCCAATTAAATTATCAGGTACTTTTGTTTCTTGGTAATGATTCTAATGTTCATGAGAATATGATGCTGCCTAAATTGGATACATTTGTTTTTGATAGAGGCGAGGGTCCCGATCTTTCGATGAGATGATGGATATCGCTTTGGTGGAAGTCGACTTTGACGATCCGACTACGAACGTGCGAGGACGTCGCGCCTTAGCAATCGCTAAACCAACTCCGAGAGGTTATTGACCACGCCGGAGCACGATCAACCTGACCACGAGGGTCTGTTTCCTGCGAGCAAACGAAGAAAAAGCAAGAAACTAAGATTGCAATCTGGATATTGCGAATATAAGATGAAAGCTTTATTGATCAAGGTGGGGTTCTGTGACGCCTTTGTCTGGTCGTTGAACACAAACGAAGTACGCGAAGTTGCAGCTATGGCGAACTTTTAATCTAAACAAAACCCAAAGTCTAAACGATGCCCTAAGGGCTGTATATATGGAGGAAGAGGGGGGAATTTCGTGGCCCTTGGTGGAGGGGTCCGAAATCAACCCTATCTCTTGTTTCCCCACACATACGGACTCTAAAAATAGCCTATACTTATGTATTTCGAAATTACATGGGCCTGGCCCAATAATAAGGTGACGCAGCACCTAAAATAGCCTCGGGACGAAATTTATGAAGTGGCATCTTGTATATTTCGTCCAAGGCTTCATGCACCCATTATGGTGGCTTCAAAGTCCTGAAATCATCACTTGTAACTCCGTTCTTGTTCCCCTTGCGCATGCCATCATCTCCATTGATGAGGACATCAATACAATTGTTACACCCACAGCCCCTGCTGCTATACATACTGGACCAATTACTAGAGCTCGTGCACGCCAACTAAATTACCAGGTACTTTCGTTTCTTGGTAATGATTCTAATGTTCATGAGAATATGATGCTGCCTAAATTGGATACATTTGTTTTGCTTACAAATGAAGGGCCTAGCTTGGAGAAGGATGAACATTGGAACAAGAACGGAGTTACAAGTGATGATTTCAGGACTTTGAAGCCACCATAATGGGTGCATGAAGCCTTGGACGAAATATACAAGATGCCACTTCATAAATTTCGTCCAGAGGCTATTTTAGGTGCTGCGTCACCTTATTATTGGGCCAGGCCCATGTAATTTCGAAATACATAAGTATAGGCTATTTTTAGAGTCCGTATGTGTGGGGAAACAAGAGATAGGGTTGATTTCGGACCCCTCCACCAAGGGCCACGAAATTCCCCCCTCTTCCTCCATATATACAGCCCTTAGGGCATCGTTTAGACTTTGGGTTTTGTTTAGATTAAAAGTTCGCCATAGCTGCAACTTCGCGTACTTCGTTTGTGTTCAACGACCAGACAAAGGCGTCACAGAACCCCACCTTGATCAATAAAGCTTTCATCTTATATTCGCAATATCCAGATTGCAATCTTAGTTTCTTGCTTGTTCTTCGTTTGCTCGCAGGAAACAGACCCTCGTGGTCAGGTTGATCGTGCTCCGGCGTGGTCAATAACCTATCGGAGTTGGTTTAGCGATTGCTAAGGCGCGACGTCCTCGCACGTTCGTAGTCGGATCGTCAAAGTCGACTTCCACCAAAGCGAAATCCACCATCTCATCGAAAGACGGGACACCTTTGCCTCTATCAAGTGGTATCAGATTTCCAGGTTGCTCGGTGAGATTTTACAGTTTTTCGTAGTTTAGATCGAGTCTATTCTTCATACCTATAGTCCACGAAAAATCCACAAAAAAAAAATTAGGGTTAGTTCACCATATCCGAACCAATCTGAGCCTTGCATAATCTTTTTAGGGTTTTGCTTTGTTGAATTTGCGTTGCTCAACGTGTTTTGAGTGTGCAGGTCACACAAGCTGAGCAAAATCAGAGGCACAATTTGTTCCATACCAAGGGAGTTGTGAAGGAACGTTCTGTGCGCGTCATCATAGACGGAGGGAGCTGCAACAACTTGGCTAGCATGGAGATGGTGGAGAAGCTTTCTCTCACCACAAGACCACATCCACATCCTTACTACATCCAATGGTTCAACAACAGCGGCAAGGTTAAGGTAACACGTACTGTTCGTGTGCATTTTAGTATCTCTACATATGCTGATTATGTTGATTGTGATGTGGTACCTATGCAAGCATGTTCCTTATTACTTGGTAGACCATGGCAATTTGATAAAAATTCTGTACACCATGGTAGAAACAATCACTATACTCTTGTTCATAAGGATAAAAATATTACTTTGCTTCCTATGACTCCTGATTCCATTTTGAAAGATGATATTAATAGAGCTAATAAAGCAAAAAAGGAGACGAATAAGAGTGAAAATCAGATTGTGGCAAAAGAATTTGAGCAACAAATGAAGCCTAATAATAAACCATCTAGTGTTGCTTCTGAAATTAAATTGAAAAGTGCATGTTTATTTGCCACCAAATCTGATATTGATGAGCTAGATTTCAGCAAATCTGTTTGCTATGCTTTTGTGTGCAAAGAGGCATTATTTTCATTCGAGGACGTGCCTTCCTCTTTGCCTCCTGCTGTCACTAACATTTTGCAGGAGTTCGCTGACGTCTTTCCACAAGACGTGCCACCGGGATTACCGCCTATTCGAGGGATTGAGCATCAGATTGATTTAATTCCCGGTGCTTCACTGCCAAACCATGCACCATACCGTACCAATCCAGAGGAGACGAAGGAGATTATGCGTCAAGTACAAGAGCTTCTCGACAAAGGTTATATACGCGAATCCCTTAGTCCTTGTGCTGTTCCTATTATTCTAGTGCCGAAAAAGGATGGTACATCACGTATGTGTGTTGATTGTAGAGGCATTAATAATATTACTATTCGTTATCGTCATCCTATTCCTAGGCTAGATGATATGCTTGATGAATTGAGTGGCTCTACAATATTCTCCAAAGTTGATTTGCGTAGTGGCTACCATCAAATTCGTATGAAATTGGGAGATGAATGGAAAACAGCATTTAAAACTAAGTTTGGATTATATGAGTGGTTAGTCATGCCTTTTGGGTTAACTAATGCACCTAGTACTTTCATGAGATTAATGAACGAAGTTTTACGTGCTTTCATTGGACGATTTGTGGTAGTCTATTTTGATGATATACTGATTTATAGCAGATCTTTGGAAGAACATTTGGAACATTTACGTGCTGTTTTTATTGCTCTACGTGATGCACGTTTGTTTGGTAACCTTGGGAAGTGCACCTTTTGCACCGACCGAGTATCTTTTCTTGGCTATGTTGTTACTCCACAGGGAATTGAAGTTGACAAAGCCATGATTGAAGCTATTGAGAGTTGGCCGCAGCCCAAAACGGTCACACAGGTGAGGAGTTTTCTTGGCCTCGCTGGATTCTATAGGCGTTTTGTGAGAGATTTCAGCACCATTGCTGCACCTCTCAACGAGCTTACAAAGAAGGATGTGCCTTTTGTTTGGGGTACCGCACAGGAAGAAGCCTTCACGGTATTGAAAGATAAGTTGACACATGCTCCTTTACTCCAACTTCCTGATTTTAATAAGACTTTTGAGCTTGAATGTGATGCTAGTGGAATTGGATTAGGAGGTGTGTTATTACAAGATGGCAAACCTGTTGCATACTTTTCTGAAAAATTGAGTGGGCCTAGTCTGAATTATTCTACTTATGATAAAGAATTATATGCTCTTGTTCGGACTTTAGAAACATGGCAACATTATTTATGGCCCAAAGAATTTGTTATACATTCTGATCATGAATCTTTGAAACATATTAAAAGTCAAGCTAAACTGAATCGTAGACATGCTAAATGGGTTGAATTCATTGAGACTTTCCCTTATGTCATTAAACACAAGAAGGGAAAAGAAAATGTTATTGCTGATGCATTGTCTCGTCGCTATACTATGTGATGAGGACATCAATACAATTGTTACACCCACAGCCCCTGCTGCTATACATACTGGACCAATTACTAGAGCTCGTGCACGCCAACTAAATTACCAGGTACTTTCGTTTCTTGGTAATGATTATAATGTTCATGAGAATATGATGCTGCCTAAATTGGATACATTTGTTTTGCTTACAAATGAAGGGCCTAGCTTGGAGAAGGATGAACATTGGAGCAAGAACAAGCATGGAGATGATGGCATGCGCAAGGGAAACAAGAACGGAGTTACAAGTGATGATTTCAGGACTTTGAAGCCACCATAATGGGTGCATGAAGCCTTGGACGAAATATACAAGACGCCACTTCATAAATTTCGTCCCGAGGCTATTTTAGGTGCTGCGTCACCTTATTATTGGGCCAGGCCCATGTAATTTCGAAATACATAAGTATAGGCTATTTTTAGAGTCCGTATGTGTGGGGAAACAAGAGATAGGGTTGATTTCGGACCCCTCCACCAAGGGCCACGAAATTCTCCCCCTCTTCCTCCATATATACAGCCCTTAGGGCAACGTTTAGACTTTGGGTTTTGTTTAGATTAAAAGTTCGCCATAGCTGCAACTTCGCGTACTTCGTTTGTGTTCAACGACCAGACAAAGGCGTCACAGAACCCCACCTTGATCAATAAAGCTTTCATCTTATATTCGCAATATCCAGATTGCAATCTTAGTTTCTTGCTTGTTCTTCGTTTGCTCGCAGGAAACAGACCTTCGTGGTCAGGTTGATCGTGCTCCGGCGTGGTCAATAACCTCTCGGAGTTGGTTTAGCGATTGCTAAGGCGCGACGTCCTCGCACGTTCGTAGTCGGATCGTCAAAGTCGACTTCCACCAAAGCGAAATCCACCATCTCATCGAAAGACGGGACACCTTTGCCTCTATCAGTTTTCCTTAGTTAACTCATGCATTTTTAAAATCAATTCAGCACGTTGTTTAGCATCAAAATTAACCTTCTCCGAAGATGGAAGAGGCAACAAATCAATAGGTGCACGAGGTAGGAAACCATACACAACTTCAAAAGGGCACATCTTAGTAGTAGAATGCAATGAACGATTATAAGCAAATTCAATATGAGGCAAGCATTCCTCCCACATTTTCTTATTATTCTTCAAAACAGCCCTAAGCATAGTAGACAACGTTCTATTGACTACTTCAGTTTGTCCATCAGTTTGGGGGTGACAAGTAGTACTAAAAAGCAGTTTAGTCCCCAACTTAGCCCATAAACATCTCCAAAAGTGGCTAAGAAATTTAGTATCACGATCTGAAACAATAGTATGTGGCACACCATGCAAGCGAATAATTTCACGAAAGAACAAATCAGCAACATTAACAGCATCATCACTTTTATGACATGGTATAAAGTGTGCCATTTTCGAGAATCTATCCACGACAACAAATATGCTATCCCTCCCCTTCTTTGTTCGAGGTAAACCTAAAACAAATTCCATAGATATATCCTCCCAAGGAACACTAGGTACAGGCAAAGGCATATATAAACCATGAGGATTGAGTCGTGACTTAGCTTTTTGACATGTAGTGCAGCGAGCAATAAAACGCTCAACATCCCGTCTCATCTTTGGCTAAAAGAAATGTGTAGCAAGTACGTCCTCTGTCTTCTTCACGCCAAAGTGTCCCATTAATCCTCCTCCATGCGCCTCCTGCAATAACAAAAGACGAACGGAGCTAGCTGGAATGCATAGCTTGTTAGCACGAAACACAAATCCATCGTTAACAACAAACTTGTTCCACATTCTTCCTTCTTTACAATTCTGCATTACATCTTTAAAATCAGCATCATGCACATATTGATCTTTGATGGTCTCCAAACCAAATATTTTGAAGTCAAGTTGTGAAAGCATAGTATAGCGACGAGACAATGCATCAGCAATAACATTTTCTTTTCCCTTCTTGTGTTTAATGACATAAGGGAAAGTCTCAATGAATTCAACCCATTTAGCATGTCTACGATTCAGTTTAGCTTGACTTTTAATATGTTTCAAAGATTCATGATCAGAATGTATAACAAATTCTTTGGGCCATAAATAATGTTGCCATGTTTCTAAAGTCCGAACAAGAGCATATAATTCTTTATCATAAGTGGAATAATTCAGACTAGGCCCACTCAATTTTTCAGAAAAGTATGCAACAGGTTTGCCATCTTGTAATAACACACCGCCTAATCCAATTCCACTAGCATCACATTCAAGCTCAAAAGTCTTATTAAAATCAGGAAGTTGGAGTAAAGGAGCATGTGTCAACTTATCTTTCAATACCGAGAAGGCTTCTTCCTGTGCGGTACCCCAAAGAAAAGGCACATCTTTCTTTGTAAGCTCATTGAGAGGTGCAGCAATGGTGCTGAAATCTCTCACAAAACGCCTATAGAATCCAGCGAGGCCAAGAAAACTCCTCACTTGTGTGACCGTTTTGGGTTGCGGCCAACTCTCAATAGCTTCAATCTTGGCTTTATCAACTTCAATTCCCTGTGGAGTAACAACATAGCCAAGAAAAGATACTCGGTCGGTGCAAAAGGTGCACTTCCCAAGGTTACCAAACAAACGTGCATCACGTAGAGCAATAAAAACAGCACGTAAATGCTCCAAATGTTCTTCCAAAGATCTGCTATAAATCAATATGTCATCAAAGTAAACTACCACAAATCGTCCAATGAAAGCACGTAAAACTTTGTTCATTAATCTCATGAAAGTACTAGGTGCATTAGTTAACCCAAAAGGCATGACTAACCACTCATATAATCCAAACTTAGTTTTGAATGTTGTTTTCCATTCATCTCCCAATTTCATACGAATTTGATGGTATCCACTACGCAAATCAACTTTGGAGAATATTGTAGAGCCACTCAATTCATCAAGCATATCATCTAGCCTAGGAATAGGATGACGATAACGAATAGTAATATTATTAATGCCTCTACAATCAACACACATACGTGATGTACCATCCTTTTTCGGCACTAGAATAATAGGAACAGCACAAGGACTAAGGGATTCACGTATATAACCTTTGTCGAGGAGCTCTTGTACTTGACGCATAATCTCCTTCGTCTCCTCTGGATTGGTACGGTATGGTGCACGGTTTGGCAGTGAAGCACCGGGAATTAAGTCAATCTGATGCTCAATCCCTCGAATAGGCGGTAATCCCGGTGGCACGTCTTGTGGAAAGACGTCAGCGAACTCCTGCAAAATGTTAGTGACAGCAGGAGGCAAAGAGGAAGGCACGTCCTCGAATGAAAATAATGCCTCTTTGCACACAAAAGCATAGCAAACAGATTTGCTGAAATCTAGCTCATCAATATCAGATTTGGTGGCAAATAAACATGCACTTTTCAATTTAATTTCAGAAGCAACACTAGATGGTTTATTATTAGGCTTCATTTGTTGCTCAAATTCTTTTGCCACAATCTGATTTTCACTCTTATTCGTCTCCTGTTTTGCTTTATTAGCTCTATTAATACCATCTTTCAAAATGGAATCAGGAGTCATAGGAAGCAAAGTAATATTTTTATCCTTATGAACAAGAGTATAGTGATTGTTTCTACCATGGTGTACAGAATTTTTATCAAATTGCCATGGTCTACCAAGTAATAAGGAACATGCTTGCATAGGTACCACATCACAATCAACATAATCAGCATATGTAGAGATACTAAAATGCACACGAACAGTACGTGTTACCTTAACCTTGCCGCTGTTGTTGAACCATTGGATGTAGTAAGGATGTGGATGTGGTCTTGTTGTGAGAGAAAGCTTCTCCACCATCTCCATGCTAGCCAAGTTGTTGCAGCTCCCTCCGTCTATGATGACGCGCACAGAACGTTCCTTCACAACTCCCTTGGTATGGAACAAATTGTGCCTCTGATTTTGCTCAGCTTGTGTGACCTGCACACTCAAAACACGTTGAGCAACTAAACATTCATACCCGTCAGCGTCTTCAGGAGCCATGTATTGCGTCTCATGACCAGAATCATCTCCACCATGTTCTTCACGTGTAATAAGAGCCAAAGTCTCCTCATCATAGTCACTAGCGGACTCATATCCACCATCCGCGGTAGCAATCATCACACGCGGAGATTTGCATTCTCTCGCATAATGACCTCCTCCCTTACAACGATAACAAATAATATCACTTGTGTGCCCTGTTGATGCCATGGAAGAAGAAGAACGCTGTGCAGGACCCGCAGGTGCGCTCTTGGAAGATAATGGTGGTTGTGCCTGTTTTCTTGTATCACGGCTGGAGGTGGCACCGGATGGAGGTGCTGGTGCAGTTGAAGTAGAAGATGCACGTGGTGTCCATGATGAAGGTCGGCCTGCAGAAAAGTTAGTTCGCCCCAATGCTTGTCGATCCTGCACTTCACGTTCAGCTTTACAAGCAAGATGGAATAAACGAGTGATATTAGTATACTCCTTATAGTCTAGAATGGTCTGAATCTCTCTATTTAATCCAACCAGAAAACGTGCAAGCATAGCTTCATTTTCCTCAACAATACCACATCTAATCATGCCAGTTTGTAATTCCTGATAATATTCTTCTACAGAATTTTTCCCTTGTCTTAAACGCTGCAATTTTTGAAGCAATTCACGTTGATAATATGGTGGAACCCAACGCGTACGCATAGCAGTTTTCAAAGCAGCCCAAGTACTTGGAATAGGATATAATCTACAATGTTCAGACCACCATACACATGCAAAACTAGTGAAAGCACAAACGGCAGCAGCAACTCGTCTCTCCTCAGGATATTGTAAACATGTAAATCGTTGTTCAGTTTCTAACTCCCAAGTAAGATATATATCAGGAACATATCTACCCTCAAATGGTGGAATATTCAATTTCAGTTTAGGAATATGGACATCATCTCGTACCTGAGGTGGTGGTGCAGGCCTACCATTACGAATATATACCTGAGGTCGACCTGCTGGTGGTGGTACAGGTGGCTGCACGTAGTGTTGATTTTGATCAACCTCATCCTCATAATCTCCGACATAATCATCCTCCTCCGCATCAGCAGTAGGAGCCACAGAAGTATCAACAGCAGCACCAACAGTTTGGCCAAACGCAAGAGGAACACGGCTTGCTCGGCGGAGGTCTGCTTCGCGACGTGGAGGTAGTCGTTGTTGTTGTTGTTGTTGGAGAGGTGCGTTAGCTGCAGCGGGTGGTGGTGGTGGAAGACGCGCGAGCAATTCATTAAACTTGTTATCGAGCTTTGTTTCGAACGTCTTCTCAAAGCCAGTGATCTTCTCCATGGCCTCTTCAAAATTGTTCAGCACATCTTGCACCTGTTCGTCATCATTTGCTGAAACTTATCATGAAGCTCCTTGTTCGATAAATTCTCCCAGTCAATCTCGTCGGCTTGTGATCCTGGCATGGTTAGCAGCAATAGAAACACACAAGAATATGATCCTACAGACTACGAACAAGTGGTGGTGGTGGGTGTCACAAATCCGTCAAGCAAATCTCAAATTCTTACCAGTTCTTACCCAGCAGCAGGCGGTGATCGGCAACCGTTGTAGTCAAAAACTCTCAAAGCTTGGATAGAGCGATTACCAGGGAGAGTCAAACGCACGACGTAGATGTATGTGGAGCTGGGAAGGCTTATAATATGGTAGCAAAAAGGGTCAGCAATAATCAATTCAGAGATGCAAAGTTGAATAAACGCTCAACGACGGTACTGTGCTGGTCCTAGGCTAGACTGTGCTAGAGACGCGAGCCTAGAACACTAACAAAATCACGGCGCGGCACGTAAACAAGGGAAAAGCACACTCTGGAATTTTTTTTTCGCTCTTTTTTTTTGCGCTCTTTTTTTTTGCGCTGTTCTTTTTTATTTTATTTTGCGAAAAATCACTATAATGGCGAGTGTCTCAAAACTCTTCTTAGCTCAAACTGACAGGATGGCACGAAATTTTTTTGACCAATTTTTTTTTTTGACTGCCCGGACCCAAAAACTGGAAACGGGTCAAAAAAAACTTCCTATAATGGCACCTGTCTCAAAACACTCAGAAACACCTAAAAATAGGATAGCCAGAAATTTTTTCGAAAAATGCGTTTTCGAAAAATTTTGGGCCTAAACGGAGCGTGGCTACCCGACTCTTTTCTTTCTTTTTTTTTTCCGAAACCTACTCCGGCAAGGAAACACGAATCGGAAACTAGATGGATGTCGAAAACAAACCTAATGAGCAAGGAACTCGGATTGGTGGTGGATATATGGTGGTGGTATATGGCAGCGGTGGTGGTAGCGGTGGTAGTATATGGATATGGATCGGTGGTGGTATATGGACACGAATTGGTGGTGGTATATGGATACGGATTTGGAGCGGTGGTGGTAGATGGCAGGGGCGATGATGATGGTGCGGCGGCGGCGTGACAACTTATGACCAGAACTCGAAACTCTAAAAGACTAGACTCTAAAACCAGCAACTAGACCGACGATGCAACCGCAAATTCAACAAAGCAAAACCCTAAAAAGATTATGCAAAGGCTCAGATTGGTTCGGATATGATGAACTAACCCTAATTTTTTTTGTGGCTTTTTCGTGGACTATAGGTATGAAGAACAGACTCGATCTAAACTACGAAAAACTGTAAAATCTCACCGAGCAACCTGGAAATCTGATACCACTTGATAGAGGCGAGGGTCCCGATCTTTCGATGAGATGATGGATATCGCTTTGGTGGAAGTCGACTTTGACGATCCGACTACGAACGTGCGAGGACGTCGCGCCTTAGCAATCGCTAAACCAACTCCGAGAGGTTATTGACCACGCCGGAGCACGATCAACCTGACCACGAGGGTCTGTTTCCTGCGAGCAAACGAAGAACAAGCAAGAAACTAAGATTGCAATCTGGATATTGCGAATATAAGATGAAAGCTTTATTGATCAAGGTGGGGTTCTGTGACGCCTTTGTCTGGTCGTTGAACACAAACGAAGTACGCGAAGTTGCAGCTATGGCAAACTTTTAATCTAAACAAAACCGAAAGTCTAAACGGTGCCCTAAGGGCTGTATATATGGAGGAAGAGAGGGGGAATTTCGTGGCCCTTGGTGGAGGGGTCCGAAATCAACCCTATCTCTTGTTTCCCCACACATACGGACTCTAAAAATAGCCTATACTTATGTATTTCGAAATTACATGGGCCTGGCCCAATAAAAAGGTGACGCAGCACCTATAATAGCCTCGGGACGAAATTTATGAAGTGGCATCTTGTATATTTCGTCCAAGGCTTCATGCACCCATTATGGTGGCTTCAAAGTCCTGAAATCATCACTTGTAACTCCGTTCTTGTTCCCCTTGCGCATGGCATCATCTCCATGCTTGTTTTTGCTCCAATGTTCATCCTTCTCCAAGCTAGGCCCTTCATTTGTAAGCAAAACAAATGTATCCAATTTAGGCAGCATCATATTCTCATGAACATTAGAATCATTACCAAGAAACGAAAGTACGTGATAATTTAATTGGCGTGCGCGAGCTCTAGTAATTGGTCCCGTATATGTAGCAGCAGGGGCTGTGGGTGTAACAATGGTATTGATGTCCTCATCATCCTCCCCTTCTTGAAATGAAGTCGTCCTCGACGGAAACTCATCTTCCTCACCCAAATAAGGCTTCAAATCTGCAATGTTAAAAGTGGGACTAACCCCAAAATCTGCAGGCAGCTCAAGTTTATATGCATTATCATTTATTTTCTCTAACACCTTAAAGGGACCATCAGCACGTGGCATTAGCTTTGATTTGCGCAAATCCAGAAATCTATCCTTACGCAAATGTAACCAAACAAGATCTCCAGGTGCAAACACAACATGTTTTCTACACTTATCTCCAGCAAGTTTATATTTAGCATTCATACGCTCAATGTTTTCCTTAGTTAACTCATGCATTTTTAAAATCAATTCAGCACGTTGTTTAGCATCAAAATTAACCTTCTCCGAAGATGGAAGAGGCAACAAATCAATAGGTGCACGAGGTAGGAAACCATACACAACTTCAAAAGGGCACATCTTAGTAGTAGAATGCAATGAACGATTATAAGCAAATTCAATATGAGGCAAGCATTCCTCCCACATTTTCTTATTATTCTTCAAAACAGCCCTAAGCATAGTAGACAACGTTCTATTGACTACTTCAGTTTGTCCATCAGTTTGGGGGTGACAAGTAGTACTAAAAAGCAGTTTAGTCCCCAACTTAGCCCATAAACATCTCCAAAAGTGGCTAAGAAATTTAGTATCACGATCTGAAACAATAGTATGTGGCACACCATGCAAGCGAATAATTTCACGAAAGAACAAATCAGCAACATTAACAGCATCATCACTTTTATGACATGGTATAAAGTGTGCCATTTTCGAGAATCTATCCACGACAACAAATATGCTATCCCTCCCCTTCTTTGTTCGAGGTAAACCTAAAACAAATTCCATAGATATATCCTCCCAAGGAACACTAGGTACAGGCAAAGGCATATATAAACCATGAGGATTGAGTCGTGACTTAGCTTTTTGACATGTAGTGCAGCGAGCAATAAAACGCTCAACATCCCGTCTCATCTTTGGCTAAAAGAAATGTGTAGCAAGTACGTCCTCTGTCTTCTTCACGCCAAAGTGTCCCATTAATCCTCCTCCATGCGCCTCCTGCAATAACAAAAGACGAACGGAGCTAGCTGGAATGCATAGCTTGTTAGCACGAAACACAAATCCATCGTTAACAACAAACTTGTTCCACATTCTTCCTTCTTTACAATTCTGCATTACATCTTTAAAATCAGCATCATGCACATATTGATCTTTGATGGTCTCCAAACCAAATATTTTGAAGTCAAGTTGTGAAAGCATAGTATAGCGACGAGACAATGCATCAGCAATAACATTTTCTTTTCCCTTCTTGTGTTTAATGACATAAGGGAAAGTCTCAATGAATTCAACCCATTTAGCATGTCTACGATTCAGTTTAGCTTGACTTTTAATATGTTTCAAAGATTCATGATCAGAATGTATAACAAATTCTTTGGGCCATAAATAATGTTGCCATGTTTCTAAAGTCCGAACAAGAGCATATAATTCTTTATCATAAGTAGAATAATTCAGACTAGGCCCACTCAATTTTTCGGAAAAGTATGCAACAGGTTTGCCATCTTGTAATAACACACCTCCTAATCCAATTCCACTAGCATCACATTCAAGCTCAAAAGTCTGATTAAAATCAGGAAGTTGGAGTAAAGGAGCATGTGTCAACTTATCTTTCAATACCGTGAAGGCTTCTTCCTGTGCGGTACCCCAAAGAAAAGGCACATCTTTCTTTGTAAGCTCATTGAGAGGTGCAGCAATGGTGCTGAAATCTCTCACAAAACGCCTATAGAATCCAACGAGGCCAAGAAAACTCCTCACTTGTGTGACCGTTTTGGGCTGCGGCCAACTCTCAATAGCTTCAATCTTGGCTTTATCAACTTCAATTCCCCGTGGAGTAACAACATAGCCAAGAAAAGATACTCGGTCGGTGCAAAAGGTGCACTTCCCAAGGTTACCAAACAAACGTGCATCACGTAGAGCAATAAAAACAGCACGTAAATGTTCCAAATGTTCCTCCAAAGATCTGCTATAAATCAATATGTCATCAAAGTAAACTACCACAAATCGTCCAATGAAAGCACGTAAAACTTCGTTCATTAATCTCATGAAAGTACTAGGTGCATTAGTTAACCCAAAAGGCATGACTAACCACTCATATAATCCAAACTTAGTTTTAAATGCTGTTTTCCATTCATCTCCCAATTTCATACGAATTTGATGGTAGCCACTACGCAAATCAACTTTGGAGAATATTGTAGAGCCACTCAATTCATCAAGCATATCATCTAGCCTAGGAATAGGATGACGATAACGAATAGTAATATTATTAATGCCTCTACTAGACACGACGATGCAACCGCAAATTCAACAAAGCAAAACCCTAAAAAGATTATGCAAAGGCTCAGATTGGTTCGGATATGATGAACTAACCCTAATTTTTTTTGTGGCTTTTTCGTGGACTATAGGTATGAAGACAGACTCGATCTAAACTACGAAAAACTGTAAAATCTCACCGAGCAACCTGGAAATCTGATACCACTTGATAGAGGCAAAGGTGTCCCGTCTTTCGATGAGATGGTGGATTTCGCTTTGGTGGAAGTCGACTTTGACGATCCGACTACGAACGTGCGAGGACGTCGCGCCTTAGCAATCGCTAAACCAACTCCGAGAGGTTATTGACCACGCCGGAGCACGATCAACCTGACCACGAGGGTCTGTTTCCTGCGAGCAAACGAAGAACAAGCAAGAAACTAAGATTGCAATCTGGATATTGCGAAGATAAGATGAAAGCTTTATTGATCAAGGTGGGGTTCTGTGACGCCTTTGTCTGGTCGTTGAACACAAACGAAGTACGCGAAGTTGCAGCTATGGCGAACTTTTAATCTAAACAAAACCCAAAGTCTAAACGATGCCCTAAGGGCTGTATATATGGAGGAAGAGGGGGGAATTTCGTGGCCCTTGGTGGAGGGGTCCGAAATCAACCCTATCTCTTGTTTCCCCACACATACGGACTCTAAAAATAGCCTATACTTATGTATTTCGAAATTACATGGGCCTGGCCCAATAATAAGGTGACGCAGCACCTAAAATAGCCTCGGGACGAAATTTATGAAGTGGCATCTTGTATATTTCGTCCAAGGCTTCATGCACCCATTATGGTGGCTTCAAAGTCCTGAAATCATCACTTGTAACTCCGTTCTTGTTCCCCTTGCGCATGCCATCATCTCCATGCTTGTTCTTGCTCCAATGTTCATCCTTCTCCAAGCTAGGCCCTTCTCCAAGCTAGCACCACCACCACATATTCACCGCCAATCCGAATCCATATACGCCACCACATATCCGCCGCCATCACGCCAATCCGAGTTCACCTGCAACATATATCCGCCACCTGTCCGTGTTCCACCAGATTCATCTCCGCCACCAGTCCGAGTTCCACCAGATTCATCTCCGCCACCAGTCCTAGTCCGAGTCCAGTAATTGTTGCATTGTTCTCGATTTTCAGATCACGCGACACTCCGAGTCGTGACAGAGAAGGACTCCCCAACTTTCGAGCCATCCGCAGAAGAAAAATAGTTCCAATTTCAAAAAAAAAATTCGGGCTAGGCAGTTTTTAGACCATTTGTAGACTTTTTCGAAAAAAAATTGTTGCGGAGCAAAAAAAAGAGGAAAAAAAAAGTGCAAAAAAAAGAGAGAGAGAGAAAAAATTCAGAGTGTGCTCCTCCCTTGTTTACGTGCCGCGCCGTGATTTTGTTGGTGTTCTAGGCTCGTGTCTCTAGCACAGTATAGCCTAGGACCAGCACAGTACCGTCATTGAGCGTTTATTCAACTTTGCATCTCTGAATTGATTATTGCTGACCCTTTTTGCTACCATATTCTAAGCCTTCCCAGCTCCACATACATCTACGTCGTGCGTTTGACTCTCCCTGGTAATCGCTCTATCCAAGCTTTGAGAGTTTTTACTACAACGGTTGCCGATCACCGCCTGTTGCTGGGTAAGAACTGGTAAGAATTTGAGTTTTGCTTGACGTATTTGTGACACCCACCACCACCACTTGTTCGTAGTCTGTAGGATCATATTCTTGTGTGTTTCTATTGTTGCTAACCATGCCAGGATCACAAGCCGACGAGATTGACTGGGAGAATTTATCGAACAAGGAGCTTCATGATAAGTTTCAGCAAATGATGACTGAACAGGTGCAAGATGTGCTGAACAATTTTGAAGAGGCCATGGAGAAGATCACTGGCCTTGAGAAGACGTTCGAAACAAAGCTCGATAAAAAGTTTAATGAATTGCTCGCGCGTCTTCCACCACCACCACCCGCTGCACCTAACGCACCTCTCCAACAACAACAACAACAACGACTTCCTCCACGTCGCGAAACAGACCTCCGCCGAGCAAGCCGTGTTCCTCTTGCGTTTGGCCAAACTGTTGGTGCTGCTGTTGATACTTCTGTGGCTCCTGCTGCTGATGCGGAGGAGGATGATTATGTGGGAGATTATGAGGATGAGGTTGATCAAAATCAGCACTACGTGCAGCCACCTGTACCACCACCAGCAGGTCGACCTCAGGTATATATTCGTAATGGTAGGCCTGCACCACCACCTCAGGTACGAGATGATGTCCATATTCCTAAACCGAAATTGAATATTCCACCATTTGAGGGTAGATATGTTCCTGATATATATCTTACTTGGGAGTTAGAAACTAAACAACGATTTACATGTTTACAATATCCTGAGGAGAGACGAGTTGCTGCTGTTGTTTCTGCTTTCACTAGTTTTGCATGTCTATGGTGGTCTGAACATTGTAGATTATATCCTATTCCAACTACTTGGGCTGCTTTGAAAACTGCTATGCGTACGCGTTGGGTTCCACCATATTATCAACGTGAATTGCTTCAAAAATTGCAGCGTTTAAGACAAGGGAAAAATTCTGTAGAAGAATATTATCAGGAATTACAAACTGGCATGATTAGATGTGGTATTGTTGAGGAGAATGAAGCTATGCTTGCACGTTTTCTGGGTGGATTAAATAGAGAGATTCAGATCACTCTAGACTATAAGGAGTATACTAATATCACTTGTTTATTCCATCTTGCTTGTAAAGCTGAACGTGAAGTGCAGGATCGACAAGCATTGCGGCGAACTAACTTTTCTACAGGCCGACCTTCATCATGGACACCACGTGCATCTTCTACTTCAACTGCACCAGCACCTCCATCCGGTGCCACCTCCAGCCGTGATACAAGAAAACAGGCACAACCACCATTATCTTCCAAGAGCGCACCTGCGGGGCCTGCACAGCATTCTTCTTCTTCCATGGCATCAACAGGGCACACAAGTGATATTATTTGTCGTCGATGTAAGGGAGGAGGTCATTATGCGAGAGAATGCAAATCTCCGCGTGTGATGATTGCTACCGCGGATGGTGGATATGAGTCTGCTAGTGACTATGATGAGGAGACTTTGGCTCTTATTACACGTGAAGAACATGGTGGAGATGATTCTGATCATGAGACACAATACATGGCTCCTGAAGACGCTGACAGGTATGAATGTTTAGTTGCTCAACGTGTTTTGAGTGTGCAGATCACACAAGCTGAGCAAAATCAGAGGCACAATTTGTTCCATACCAAGGGAGTTGTGAAGGAACGTTCTGTGCGCGTCATCATAGACGGAGGGAGCTGCAACAACTTGGCTAGCATGGAGATGGTGGAGAAGCTTTCTCTCACCACAAGACCACATCCACATCCTTACTACATCCAATGGTTCAACAACAGCGGCAAGGTTAAGGTAACACGTACTGTTCATGTGCATTTTAGTATCTCTACATATGCTGATTATGTTGATTGTGATGTGGTACCTATGCAAGCATGTTCCTTATTACTTGGTAGACAATGGCAATTTGATAAAAATTCTGTACACCATGGTAGAAACAATCACTATACTCTTGTTCATAAGGATAAAAATATTACTTTGCTTCCTATGACTCCTGATTCCATTTTGAAAGATGATATTAATAGAGATAATAAAGCAAAACAGGAGACGAATAAGAGTGAAAATCAGATTGTGGCAAAAGAATGTGAGCAACAAATGAAGCCTAATAATAAACCATCTAGTGTTGCTTCTGAAATTAAATTGAAAAGTGCATGTTTATTTGCCACCAAATCTGATATTGATGAGCTAGATTTCAGCAAATCTGTTTGCTATGCTTTTGTGTGCAAAGAGGCATTATTTTCATTCGAGGACGTGCCTTCCTCTTTGCCTCCTGCTGTCACTAACATTTTGCAGGAGTCGGCTGACGTCTTTCCACAAGACGTGCCACCGGGATTACCGCCTATTCGAGGGATTGAGCATCAGATTGACTTAATTCCCGGTGCTTCACTGCCAAACCGTGCACCATACCGTACCAATCCAGAGGAGACGAAGAAGATTATGCGTCAAGTACAAGAGCTTCTCGACAAAGGTTATATACGCGAATCCCTTAGTCCTTGTGCTGTTCCTATTATTCTAGTGCCGAAAAAGGATGGTACATCACGTATGTGTGTTGATTGTAGAGGCATTAATAATATTACTATTCGTTATTGTCATCCTATTCCTAGGCTAGATGATATGCTTGATGAATTGAGTGGCTCTACAATATTCTCCAAAGTTGATTTGCGTAGTGGATACCATCAAATTCGTATGAAATTGGGAGATGAATGGAAAACAGCATTCAAAACTAAGTTTGGATTATATGAGTGGTTAGTCATGCCTTTTGGGTTAACTAATGCACCTAGTACTTTCATGAGATTAATGAACGAAGTTTTACGTGCTTTCATTGGACGATTTGTGGTAGTTTACTTTGATGACATATTGATTTATAGCAGATCTTTGGAAGAACATTTGGAACATTTACATGCTGTTTTTATTGCTCTATGTGATGCACGTTTGTTCGGTAACCTTGGGAAGTGCACCTTTTGCACCGACCGAGTATCTTTTCTTGGCTATGTTGTTACTCCATAGGGAATTGAAGTTGATAAAGCCAAGATTGAAGCTATTGACAGTTGGCCGCAACCCAAAACTGTCACACAAGTGAGGAGTTTTCTTGGCCTCGCTGGATTCTATAGGTGTTTTCTGAGAGATTTCAGCACCATTGCTGCACCTCTCAATGAACTTACAAAGAAAGATGTGCCTTTTCTTTGGGGTACCGCACAGGAAGAAGCCTTCTCGGTATTGCAAGATAAGTTGACACATGCTCCTTTACTCCAACTTCCTGATTTTAATAAGACTTTTGAGCTTGAATGTGATGCTAGTGGAATTGGATTAGGCGGTGTGTTATTACAAGATGGCAAACCTGTTGCATACTTTTCTGAAAAATTGAGTGGGCCTAGTCTGAATTATTCTACTTATGATAAAGAATTATATGCTCTTGTTCGGACTTTAGAAACATGGCAACATTATTTATGGCCCAAAGAATTTGTTATACATTCTGATCATGAATCTTTGAAACATATTAAAAGTCAAGCTAAACTGAATCGTAGACATGCTAAATGGGTTGAATTCATTGAGACTTTTCCTTATGTCATTAAACACAAGAAGGGAAAAGAAAATGTTATTGCTGATGCATTGTCTCGTCGCTATACTATGCTTTCACAACTTGACTTCAAAATATTTGGTTTGGAGATCATCAAAGATCAATATGTGCATGATGCTGATTTTAAAGATGTAATGCAGAATTGTAAAGAAGGAAGAATGTGGAACAAGTTCGTCGTTAACGATGGATTTGTGTTTCGTGCTAACAAGCTATGCATTCAGCTAGCTCCGTTCGTCTTTTGTTGTTGCAGGAGGCGCATGGAGGAGGATTAATGGGACACTTTGGCGTGAAGAAGACGGAGGACGTACTTGCTACACATTTCTTTTGGCCAAAGATGAGACGGGATGTTGAGTGTTTTATTGCTCGATGCACTACATGTCAAAAAGCTAAGTCACGACTCAATCCTCATGGTTTATATATGCCTTTGCCTGTACCTAGTGTTCCTTGGGAGGATATATCTATGGACTTTGTTTTAGGTTTACCTCAAACAAAGAAGGGGAGGGATAGCATATTTGTTGTCGTGGATAGATTCTCGAAAATGGCACACTTTATACCATGTCATAAAAGCGATGATGCTGTTAATGTTGCTGATTTGTTCTTTCGTGAAATTATTCACTTGCATGGTGTGCCAAATACTATTGTTTCAGATCGTGATACTAAATTTCTTAGCCACTTTTGGAGATGTTTATGGGCTAAGTTGGGGACTAAACTGCTTTTTAGTACTACTTGTCACCCCCAAACTGATGGACAAACTGAAGTAGTCAATAGAACGTTGTCTATTATGCTTAGGGCTGTTTTGAAGAATAATAAGAAAATGTGGGAGGAATGCTTGCCTCATATTGAATTTGCTTATAATCGTTCATTGCATTCTACTACTAAGATGTGCCCTTTTGAAGTTGTGTATGGTTTCCTACCTCGTGCACCTATTGATTTGTTGCCTCTTCCATCTTCGGAGAAGGTTAATTTTGATGCTAAACAACGTGCTGAATTGATTTTAAAAATGCATGAGTTAACTAAGGAAAATATTGAGCGTATGAATGCTAAATATAAACTTGCTGGAGATAAGGGTAGAAAACATGTTGTGTTTGCACCTGGAGATCTTGTTTGGTTACATTTGCGTAAGGATAGATTTCCTAATTTGCGGAAATCCAAGCTAATGCCACGTGTTGATGGTCCCTTTAAGGTGTTAGAGAAAATAAATGATAATGCATATAAACTTGAGCTGCCTGCAGATTTTGGGGTTAGTCCCACTTTTAACATTGCAGATTTGAAGCCTTATTTGGGTGAGGAAGATGAGTTTCCGTCGAGGACGACTTCATTTCAAGAAGGGGAGGATGATGAGGACATCAATACCATTGTTACACCCACAGCCCCTACTGCTACATATACGGGACCAATTACTAGAGCTCGCGCACGCCAATTAAATTATTAGGTACTTTCGTTTCTTGGTAATGATTCTAATGTTCATGAGAATATGATGCTACCTAAATTGGATACATTTTCTTATTTACAAATGAAGGGCCTAGCTTGGAGAAGGATGAACATTGGAGCAAGAACAGGCATGGAGATGATGCCATGCGCAAGGGGAACAAGAACGGAGTTACAAGTGATGATTTCAGGACTTTGAAGCCACCATAATGGGTGCATGAAGCCATGGACGAAATATATAAGATGCCACTTCATAAATTTCGTCCCGAGGCTATTATAGGTGCCGCGTCACCTTTTTATTGGGCCAGGCCCATGTAATTTCGAAATACATAAGTATAGGCTATTTTTAGAGTCCGTATGTGTGGGGAAACAAGAGATAGGCTTGATTTCGGACCCCTCCACCAAGGGCCACGAAATTCCCCCTCTCTTCCTCCATATATACAGCCCTTAGGGCACCGTTTAGACTTTGGGTTTTGTTTAGATTAAAAGTTCGCCATAGCTGCAACTTCGCGTACTTCGTTTGTGTTCAACGACCAGACAAAGGCGTCACGGAACCCCACCTTGATCAATAAAGCTTTCATCTTATATTCGCAATATCCAGATTGCAATCTTAGTTTCTTGCTTGTTCTTCGTTTGCTCGCAGGAAACAGACCCTCGTGGTCAGGTTGATCGTGCTCCGGCGTGGTCAATAACCTCTCAGAGTTGGTTTAGCGATTGCTAAGGCGCGACGTCCTCGCACGTTCGTAGTCGGATCGTCAAAGTCGACTTCCACCAAAGCGATATCCATCATCTCATCGAAAGACGGGACACCTTTGCCTCTATCAGGGGCAGTACATTACACAAAATCGTAGGTGGCATGTAGGAATTCAAGTGCACTACATTAGGCTCGCTTAGAATGCCTGCTAGTCCAGCACACAGAGTCATGGCTAGTTTATGCTATGCACACAATCGTTAATTGGTGGTTTAAATATGCGCAAGGGATATGCAATGTAGTATCATGTAGAGATGTCTGAAATTAGTCCTTTCAACTTGCAGATAGGGTTACACAATGAAAAAGTACAAGATGTATGTGGCAATTTCATGGAACATCGCAAAAAAGGAGAGGTAGTGGTGAGCCTATACAGTGTGTTATGGTACGTCACTCCTCCATCGCAATCATCGTGACATGTTATTTGTATGTCAGTTCTATTAGCCAAGTTTCTTAGGGACAGTTATTACGAGTTATCCTAAGAAATTAGCACCTGTGAATATAAGCTCCATGTAATAAGCCAACCAGTTCTTTTCATTGCGTTTTCAGCTTATCTTTGGTATGATTAGTGGAAAGTCTAGATTGCATTATATATTTTTTCATTTTGCTCCCCATATGAAAATTAATTCGACTTGCAAACATCACAAATTGAACCCAGTGCAGTAATTAATATGATAGGAAAACATACCATCACTATTTGCTCAAAATGCAAATACAAAGATACCATCTACTTGGCACAATCTACTTTGGTCAATGTTTTCCATAGAGATCCCATTGCCTAATTTAAACGAAGAACGCATGACCCACATTTAAATGAAGAACAATTATTTATTGAAATTCGATGGTCCAAGTGGCTGGTTATTATCATATAGCAGCACCACCTGAAAGCATCATATAGAAGCAGCAGCAGCTCATAGCAACTCATCATACAGCAGCAGCAGTGTGCAATTCATCATATACCAGCAGCAGCTCATAGCAATTCATCATATAGCAGGAGCAGCTCATAGCAATTCATCATATAGCAGGAGCAGGAGCAGCTCATAGCAATTCATCATATAGCAGGAGCAGGAGCAGCTAATAGCAATTCATCATATAGCAGGAGCAGGAGCAGCTCATAGCAATTCATCATATAGCAGCAGGAGGAGCATCTCATAGCAATTCAGCATATAGTAGCAGCATGAGCAGCTCATAGCAATTCATCATATAGCATCAGCAGGAGCAGCTTTTAGCAATTCATCATATAGCTGCAGCAGCAGCTTATAGCAATTCATCATATAGCAGCAGCAGCAGCTCATAGCAATTCATCATATAGCAGCAGCAAGAGCAACTCATAGCAATGCATCATATAGCAGCAGCAGGAGCAGCTCATAGCAATGCATCATATAGCAGCAACAGAAGCAGCTCATAGCAATTCATCGTATAGTGGATCAGAATGAAAATTTGGCAAAAATCAGAGGAGATCCTCACCTTGTTGGATGAGCTCATCCTTCAACAACACCTCAAGGCCATGGCCTGGGAGGAGGGGAGGGAGAATAAGGTGCCTTCTGCCGCAGTGTGGCATCAGCCATAGTTGTGCAGCGCCCGCCGGAGTAGTGCGTTGGACGAACCACAGTGGAGCAGCTGCTGGAGACCATGAGAAGGAGGGGCGGCACCAGAGGGAGGAGTAGCCAGGGAGATTTGCCCCTACCCACCGGCCATGTAGCCTAGCTGGACATAGCATCGTCGAGGACCAGACCAGATGGGACCTGTGGCGACGGCTCGCTGGAGGAACCCTAGTGCTGCAGGGAGGGGATCGAGGTAGAGGGAAAGGGGAGAGTAGATGCAAGCGGGCAGGGCAATGAATGCTTGCGTGTTTGTTTTTACTTTAGGATCAGGTGTGACACGGGCGTCAACAGTTGCATTTTGAGTGTAATATAGGCAGACAACATAGTCATTTCACTATTCCCCTTCCCTTCAATTTTTAGTGAGGTTCTACCCGAAACACCCCCCTCCAAAGCGAAATTGGTTAAGCCCAGGCCCATAACTCAAAAATGACTTCTTTACATCTTTTATGACTTATTTTGACAATAAGCCCTGAAAAGGCGGAATCAAACTGGCCCTTAACCTGCAATTCAATTGTGCGTGCAATGATGAATCACTCCTGCCTGCTATAGTGTACATTTAGGCATCATCATACATGACATAACCTAATACATGTGCAGTCCATTGTAGAATCTGGAATATGCAATGTTTATGTTAGTTCATACGTTGCACATGATGTTTAAATGCCCCTTAAATCTGGTCAGTCAAGCGATGGTCTTTAAGCCTCCTTCTTTGCTTCTTTTCTTGATATGTAAGATTTGCTCACACATCTATTCAATTGCTTGTTTGCATGAGTCAGGCATACTAGGACTGTTTGCTTTGATTACTTGTTGTTCTTGACCTAACACTCTAACAGAGCTTGTCAACGATTTAAACACTAAGGGCTGCTATAGTGGGGCCTTGTCTAACTCATAGGTGACATAAAGGTTTGGTCGTACATTAAAGTAGGCTCTCCAAGAGTACCTGGAGATCCAGTTCGAAGGTATGCCTAGTTTTTACATAGTGGAGACATAGTAAATGCTCATTTCATTGTGTGCAACTGCAAGAGATGCAGCATGTTTCATTATGTGGTGTTGTTTTGTTATAATATCATCTTTTTGTGTTCACATACTAGAAAGTATGCATATTTATCTTCCAAGGAGATGAGTAACTAGTTTGTATCACCTTGTAGAGGGGGTGCAATGAAGATAAGATTGAGGATTTCCAAGTACAAGATGTTAGGAAGGAGCCTTGCAAGAGAAGTAGGAGCTGCGCTGAGCCTCCTCAACCTGTTAAGGTAAGTCACCGTATGTAACTCAACAGTTCAATTCCTTGTTTGTTTTAGGCATAATTAATTTGCTCTTTTCAATTGCTTTATTTGTCCTTAGTTAATGAGATGCCCAAAGAATCATGCCTGATGTTGGGTACTTGTATAACTATTAGTTGACATAATTAAAGGCCTTACCATTTAATTACTCTGCCGAAGTGTGCCTGAAGCTTTGAAGTCTATTAACCAACTATTATTGCATGAGGCTCCCAATCTAGTTTATACTAGGCTAATGATTGCATAGTTTTGCTTGCTGTAGTATGTTTGTATGAAACCCTCTGCTATTCATTATGCTCCCTAAGACTTTAATTGAGCTACAGAATGGCCAACTACTTGCTTACTTATACGCAACATGTTGTCTAAATTTGTAACTTGTTTGTGTTTTCGATTGGGCCCCAACATCATGCTCCTCTGGTGAGCTAAGAGAGATTTCTGTATGCAGGCTACACAGAGTATCTTTTTTATAATTTTTAAAATATCACCTTCTTATGATTAATGACGTGTAACATTATTGTTAGTCCTGTTTTGCCATGTAGTACAAAATAGTGTCTTGCTCGCTTCACTGTTGTAACTATATTTTTGCGCTAGTCATGTGTACTTACAGAAACATTTCAGGATGAAGTGACATCAACACAAAGATCTGCGAGCAGTGCGGCATGGCCGTTACCGAATGATTATGGATTGGAATTGGAATGTGCTGATGTTCTCGAGCATCAACTAGAGGTGGCAAGACAACGTGTACATGATTGTCAACCTATAATCAACAAGTTGAGACTGGACATGCATGTATTAGATGCAGGAGTCAACAAAATGAAACAAGACACTGAGGTAACCATGAAGGAATTGGAGATTTTGCAGACTAAAATTTGTGCTATCTGAATCCGGCCAATCCTATTTTCTGAAGAGATTATAGTTCAAATGGAGTTAAGTTGATGCGCATCCATGATGTATGAGCTGTATCTTTCCAGTGTATGTAACTTGTTGTTTGTGTATGCTTTATTATCGCATGTGCCGAACCGTAATGCCCAGTGGGTATAATCGGCTGTAATTTCTTTATTGTATAGTGTAGGATTATTCTATGTTTCTATTCCTTGGTCTCTTTGTTGTATAGTGTATGTTTTTTAGAGGTGATAGTATAGAGTAGGGTAATTCTTTGAATATGCTATATCGTTCCAACGGGGGCCAACTCGCTCGAACGTTGTAGTGACCATGGCCCTCCACGGGCCGTACACTCCATGGGCCATGTATGGGACGGACGATCCATGGCCTTCTATGGGCCGTCGGATCCATGGGCCTTCAATGGGCCGTCAGGTCCATGGGCCTTCTACGTCTCGTAGGATACATGGGCCTTCTATGTCTTGTAGGATCCATGGGCCTTGTAAGGGCTGACTCATCTATGGGCCTTGTATAGGCCTTTAATGGGCCGTAGACAGGCTAGAGTGGAAATCGTACATTTTATGGGCTAACCATAACGGGCCATTAATAGGCTGTATTTGGTGATGCTATGAAAATGGCCCAACAGATTAACGGTCCACAAATGGGCCGACTGTAACGACGGGCTGAATTTGGCCCATAAGCAGAAAATGACAATAATGGGCCGTAAGTAACTGAATGCTGCAAATGAGCCCAAGAATAAATGGGCCCTCAGAAGGCCGAAAGATAACTTGAGCTGGAAATGGCCCAATGGAATAACGGGTCGTTAATGGGTAGAAAGTGATACACTGTTCATTACGGGCCAGTTTCACCACGAGCCGTTAATGGGCAAGAGTTACAAAGGGCCTCATGTGGGCCGAAAGAAGTCATGGGCCACACATGGGCCGGAAGTTAAAACCGGCTGGAATCATATTGGACGGCCCAGATGACGCTACTGGGCCCAATTCGGAGAGGTCGTAACGGGCCCTGGGTTAGTGGGCTGTAAATGGGCTATATGCGAACAGGCCGTTAACAGGCTTTCCGTGGGCTGGCCCATCACCTTTTGACCAAGTCAAACGGGCCGGCCTTTCCATAGGAATGGGCCTCTGTTGGGTCGTGCCACGTGTCACCGTATCATAGGCGCCTTCGGTCCAATGAGTGGATGACATCTGTCCCAACGGTGAGCCGACACGTGTTTCCTCCAGCCAATGATGATTTTACACGTGGAAAATCCACATTGGTTGGGGCTGTTAATGGGTTATCGGATCCAAAACCGGACCCTTGACGAAAGTACTTCTGTGACACACGATTTATCATCATGGAAGTGGACACTTCTGTGATGATAATTTTGGTAATGTCATGGAACACTTCTACGACAACACAGGTATGACAATCTTGATTCTATCATAAAATCGTCATGGACGTACATGCATGACAAAAAACGTGACCTACTATGACAAACACATATCATCACTGAAGTGTATTTTTTTTGTAGTGCACTTTCGTGTCAACTTTTTGGATCCCTTCGCGGACTGAATTGACGAAGAACAAGGTCACCTTACTCAAAGCTCCAGGCATGCACTTGGCGGCTATGATAGCCGCACAAAGCTTGCTCATAGCATGCAACATGCACAGTAGCCCGGAGACGATCTTCCTCGAGGAGAATGGCATCATCATGCCGCATTTGCTCTTGCTCAGCTTCGTCGAAAGCTTGCACTTGAGGTGACCCATGTGTGAGTTCCGTGGGGAGCATCGCTTCTGCATGATAGACCAGGGAGAAGGGTGTCTTACCTATGGCTTGACTTGGTGTCCTTCTAAGTGACCAAAGAACCATCGGCAACTCATTAATGCAACCTCTTTCACAGTTGTGCAACCTATCAAATGTCATTGTCTTGAGTCCTCACATCACTTCTGTGTTTGCCCTCTCGACCTGGCCGTTGCTGCTCGGGTGAGCAACTCATGCAAAATAGATTTTGCTACCTAGGACTTGACATCATTGCATGAAGGCGCAACTCGTGAACTGTGTGCCATTTTCGGCGATCACCCAGCTGGGCACACCAAAACGACAAACTATAGTCCTTTAAAGAACTTGGCGGCTGACTGTTATGTTATCTTTCTCATTGGCTCTAGCTCAGGCCACTTTGTGAACATGTCGACTGCTGATACGTCTCCAACGTATCTATAATTTTTTTATTGTTTCATGCTGTTATATTATCATTCTTGGATATTTAACATTCATTTTATAGCAACTTTATATCATTTTTGGGACTAACCTACTGACATAGTGCAAGTGCTAGTTACTGTTTTTTTCTTGTTTTTCTACTTCACAGAATATCAATTTCAAAGGGAGTCCAAACACAGCGAAACTTTTTGGAGATTTTTTGGGACCAGAAGACAACATGGGAGCCAAGGAAGCACCAAAGGGGGGCCCGTGGGGCCCACAACACACCAGGTCACGCTAGAGGCCCCTGGCGCCCAGGTGGGTGGTGGGCCCACGAGAGTCCTCTCCACCGCCTCTCAGCTCTATAAATTCTTAGATATTCTAGAAACCCTAGGAGAGCGATCGAAACACACTTCCACCCGCCGCAAGTTCTAGAACCACGAGATCCAATCTAGAGCCCTATTCTGGCACTCTGCCGGAGGGGAACACGATCACAGAGGGGTTCATCGTCCTCATTGGTACTCCTCCGATGATGCGTGAGTAGTTCACCATAGACCTATCTGTCCGTAGGCAGTAGCTAGATGACTTCTTCTCTCTTTTTGATTCTCAATACAATGTTCTCCTTAATGTTCTTGGAGATCTATTTGATGTAATGACTTTTTGCGGTGTGTTTGTTGGGATCCAATGAAGTGCGAGTTTATGATCAGATCTATCCATGAATATTATTTGAGTTTTCTTTTACCTCTTATATGCATGATTGTTATAGCCTCGTATTTCTTCTCCAAATCTTTGGTTTAGTTAGGCCTACTAGATTGTTTTTTCTTGCAATGGGAAGAGGTGCGTTTTGATGGGTTCGATCTTGCGGTGTCCTCACCCAATAACAGAAGTGGTAGCAAGGCAGACATGTATCATTGCTATTAAGGAAAAAAAGATGGGGTCTATTCCAACATGAATAGATCTTGTCTACATCATGTCATCATTCTTATTGCATTACTCCGTTTCTCCATGAACTTAATACACCAGATGCATGCTGGATAGTGGACAATGTGTGGAGTAATAGTAGTAGATGCAGGCAGGAGTCGGTCTACTAATCTTGGATGTGATGCCTATATACATGATTATTGCCATGGATATTATCATAATTATTTGCTCTTCTATCAATTGCCCAATAGTAATTTGTTTACCCATTGTATGCTATATTCTTGAGAGAAGCAACTAGTGAAATCTACGGCCCTTGGTTCTATCTATTATCATATAGTTTCAGATCTATTATTCCAAAAACCCAAAAATACCTTGCTACACTTTTTCTTTATTTATTTTATTTTGTGTTTTTGCTAGATTTATTTATCCAATCTCATACAATTTAATCTATCTTTTTACCGTAGAGGGATAGACAATCCCTCTTGTGCTTTTGGTTGCAAGTATTTATTATTTGTGTGTAGGTACCATTTACATAGTATTGCTTGGTTCTCCTACTGGATTGATAACCTTGGTTTCATAACTGAGGGAAATACTTACCGTAGTTGTGTTGCATCATCCGTTCCTATTTGGGGAAATACGGACGCAGATACAAGCCACATCAAAAAGAATTTCTGGCGTCGTTCCCGGGGAGACATCATCAACATCTATCAAGTTCCTAATCACAAATCTCATCTCCTTGCAATTTACATTATTTGCCATTTTCCTCTCGTTTTCATCTCCACCACTTCACAAAAAATTCCTTTTATTTGCCTTCTTTTTCGTTCGCCTTTTTCTCATCTGATCTATTGTTTTCTTGCAATCTTGTTTGCGTAGTCATGATGTCTCAAAGAAAGTATTATGATGTTCCTTACCTCAATATTTTGCTTGAGATTGAGAAAAGTACTAAGGAATACATGACTACACAATTTGGGCATAATAAGTTTTTTACTGGAGAGCTTAAAGAACACTCTACTGTGCTAGATGCTATAACAAAACAACTTGATCATGTTAGTAGATATGTTTCTAATCTCCAATCTAAGTATGCTCATGCTGAAAATTTACTAGCCAAAATATCCTAGTAAATCAAATGGCCGCTAAGCCAGTTTCTCAAGACGATAAAAATGATGAAGATCTTAAAATGATTGGTGTTTCTTCTATTGATTCCTTGTTTAGTAATATTAAACTTGCTGAAAAGAGGATTTAACAAGAGTCAACTTTAGCTAGAGGGCATTCTCATAATTCGGAGGGTGAAAATCTTGTTGAAAAATTAATAAAAGTGGGTTTGGAGATGTCAAAACTTTAACTAGTGACGTGGCCACTCTTTTAGATTACAAAGATTTTAATTATGATAGTTGATCTTTGATTGAATGTATTTCTTTGTTGCAATCCATGATAAATTCACCCAATGCTTATGAACAAAATGAAGCTTTTGCTAAAAATATTGTAGAAGTGATGATGAAAGCTTTAGAAGAAAAGATGGAACTGGACATTTCAATTCCTAGAAAATTATATGATGAATGGGAACCTACCATTAAAGTGAATTAAAAATAATGAGTGTTTTGCTTTATGTGACTTGGGTGCTAGTGTTTCCACAATTCCGAAATCTCTATGTGATGTGCTTGGTCTTACCAATATTGAAGAATGTTCTCTTAATTTGCACTTGGTGGATTCTACTATTAAAAAGCCTTTGGGAAGTATTAATGATGTTCTTATTGTTGCAAATAGGAACTATGGACCCATAGATTTTATTATTATTGATATTGATTGCAATCCTTCTTGTCCCATCATACTTGGTAGACCGTTTTTACGAACTATAGGTGCCGTGATTGATATGAAAGAAGGGAATATTAAGTTTCAATTTCCACTAAGAAAGGTTATGGAACACTTCCCTAGAACAAGAATTAAGCCACCATATGAATCAATCATGAGAGCAACCTATGGATCAAAAACTAAAGATGACAATACTTTAATTTTTGCATTATGCCTAGCTAAGGGCGTAAAATGATAGCGCTTGTTGGAAGGCAACCCAATGAATAGAATTTTTTTTACCTTTTTCTTTCTGTTCTTGAGTGATTGCACAAATATGCTACTATTATGATTGTATTTTTTATGTTTTAGTTAGTGTTTGTGCCAAGTAAAGCCTTTAGGATAGCTTTGGGTGATAGCTGATTTGATCCTGTTGAAAAACATAAATTTTTGCGTCCAGTTGCATAATTGTTAAAATTCACAGAAGCGACAAAAAATTCTGAACTTTTTACTCAAGATTGATGTACAAATTTCATCTGTTGTCCTAATTTTTCCGAATTTGTGGAACTGCAGAAGTATGAGTAAAATTTGAGTCTTTACAGATTGTTCTGTTTTTGATAGATTTTCGTTGCATTCTGTGCTTAGTTTTATGAATCTATGGATTGTGTTAGAGGATATAAGTGAAGTTAAAGTTAGAATACGGTAGGTATAATGCAATAATAAAGTATGAATGGGTTTTCAACAATACTTGAAACAAAGATTGTTTTTGTTATACTAACAGATCTCACGAAGGTTTTGTTAAGTTTTGTGTGACTAAAGTTTTCAAGTTTTGGGTGAGATCACGATGGATGAAGGAATAAGGAGTGAAAAGAGTCTAAGCTTGGGAATGCCCATGGCACCCTAAGTTAATATTAAAGGAGAGCCAAGCAACTAAGATTGGGGATGCCGAGAAGGCATCCCCTATTTCTTCTAACAACCATCGGTAATTTTTACTTGGAGCTATAGTTTTATTCGTCACATATCATGAGTTTTGCTTGGAGCATCTGGTATTATATGAGTCTTAGCTTGTTTTTCTTTTTAGTTAGTTGCAATAATCCTTGCTAGACACAGCTATTTGAGAGCCCCAAAATGATGCAATGATTTGTTAGAATTGCTCTATGTGTTTCTCTTAATTTTTTTGAGCTATGGAATTGCTCTAGTGCTTCACTTATATCTTTTTGAGCACAGTGGTGCTTTAATCTTTGATGAAATACTCTCATGCTTCACTTAGATTAATTTGAGAGTTAGTAAAATTTTGAAGAAATTCTCTCATGCTTCACTTATATTATTTTGAGAGATGAGAATTTTTATGCTCATGTTCTTCACTTAAATTTGTTTGAGCTTCTCAAAAGCAATTGCAATATATGAAATTAGCCCCGAAGTGATAGATATTCAAGAGGGATATAATAAAAACTTTCATGAAGATCATTGGAAAAAATAAACTTGATTCTTTGTAATAGTTTTGAGATATGATGATTGTAATATCTGAGTTATGTTGGTAAGTAATTATGCTTTAGTAAGAATATTGGTGTTAAGGTTTGTGATTCCCTATGCAAGCATGAAAGTCAATAGTTATGCAATGAAATTACATCATGCTTGTGGTGCATTATTCAGTGTTAGTTATGCTCAATGCTCATTTATGTGAATTTTCATTTCTTGGTTGGTTGCTTCTCAATCTATTTTCTAGTCTTTCCTTGTACTAAGTGGGAATACTACATGTGCATCCAAAATACTTAACCCCTATTCTGCCATACGAGTCCACCATACCTACCTACCAATATGCGGTATTTCCGTGCCATACTAAGTAAATTTGTGTGTGCCAACTCTAATTTTCAAAATGAACTTCCTTTTTGTGTGCCCGTACCGCTCATGAAGCGGCAGGGGGTGGTCAATATTTTCCATGCTAGATGTGTTATTCTCAAGATGAGTGTTTATTCACCTGTCATTGCATGAGAGTGTGGCGGTAATAGGGATGCCCAGTCCCAAAATGAGAAAGAAATTTTCTTTATGTTATCAAATGATAAATTCCTTGGAAAGTGTTGGTATGGAAGGCACCCGTACATACGACTAGCCATGGATTGTGAAAGAATGGTGGAAAAAGCAATAAACTTTATTTTATGTTTGGGAACCACCTATGATGTATCTACCATGGAAAGTATTGGTAACTACTCGATTGTTTTAGTTGACAGGAAAAGCATGCCTCTCAAAATATTTTATCTCTCAATTTAAACTTTGACCTCTCACACCTCTAACAATCTCTGCTTCCTTCTGCGAAGGGCCTATCTATTTACTTTTATGCAATTTTTATTTTTTGAGTCTCCATCTTCTCATATAAAGCACCAACTAGGGAGCACTGTGGTCATACTTGTGCATTGGATTTAGCTAATATTCAACTATGTTTCATGAATGGACCAATGATTGAGCATGATGGGCTAGGGATAACTTTTTTTAGTGTTGATATTTTGAAAGACATGGTTGCTTGTTGATATGCTTGAGTATTGAAGTCTTCGTGTAAAATATATACTATTTATTTGAACCATCTAAAAGTCCAAATTTCCATGCTACAAAAAGAAAAGAATATGTGATGAACATGTTAGGTAGCATTCCACATAAAAAATTCAGATTTTATCATTTACCTACTCGAGGACAAGCAGAAATTAAGCTTGGGGATGCTGATACGTCTTCAGTGTATCTATATTTTTTTATTGTTCTTTGGTGTTATATTATCATTCTTGCATGTTTTTACATTCATTTTATAGCAACTTTATATCAATTTTTGGGACAAACCTATTGAAGTGCCCAGTGCCAGTTGTTGTTTTTTTTCTTGTTTTTTACTTTATAGAATATCCATATCAAACGAAATCCAAACATAGTGAATTTTTTGGACTAGAAGATAACTTGGGAGCCAAGGAAGCACCGGAGGAGAGGCCCGTGGGGCCCACAACCCACCAGGATGCGCCAGAGGCCCCTGGCGCGCCCATGTGGGCGGTGGGGCCCACGAGAGACCTCTCCACCGCCTCTCAGCTCTATAAATTCTCAGATATTCCAAAAACCGTAGGAGAGCGATCGAACTACAATTCCAGCCGCCGCAAGTTCCAGAACCATGATATCCAATCTAGAGCCCTAATCCAGCACTCTGCCGGAGGTGTCGGATTGCGGGCTCTGCAGACCCAAGAAAGGTTCGAACTCAGGGGCGTGTGCGAAGAACTCAACCTCTCAAGACGATCGACCTGCTGCTCTCACGACCTAGCTCGATGAACATGACAGAGAAAGGCATGGAAGTTTACCTAGGTTCGGGCCACCTTGCGGTGTAATACCCTACTTCTGCTTTGTGGTGGATTAGCCTTGCGGGGGGCTGAGGATGAACTAGTACAAGTGGAAGAATAGCCTCAGGAGGCATGTTCTTGTGATGAGCTCTTGGTGGTTCGATGAGCTGATTACCTGATGAGTCGATCCCTCTCTAGGCGGTAAGGGATCCCACAACGGCCAAATTTGAAAGGGGACAAGAAGTACGTCTAATCCTAAAAAAAGGTGGTATTCGCCTACAAAGCTTTTGAGCGTGACATCATGGTGGGCTCGGCGATGACATCCATCCTGCCGTTCTGGCAGTCTTGGTCTCATTGCACGCAAATGGCAACCTTTGGCTGATTCCTTGGGATTCCACACCTACGCTTGCCTTCTTTGCACCAAAGAGGAAACCTGCCGCTATGCGCCCGCTGACGCGCGCCTGGCCTTGGTCGTCATGGTTGATGTCATTCAGCCTCATGAGGTTGGGTCTTGCATAGAAATCTTTGCTCTGCCCAGGAGGCCGCCCAAGGAGGCCGCTCCCTCGGGAGGTCTTGGTATCGCCCGCTTCGCGAGGGTCTTGCCTTGCCATAGTCCAAGCTGGGCCGTACCAGGATGTCGATGGAGCCACGTCGTGGGTTGCAAGCCGGCAGGTCTGGGTACCCTGGTTCCCAGAACGCTGAGAGATGCCCCGGTCCCAAGGCGCGCTCGCACTTGGCTTCAAGGCAAAGCCAAATGGCAAGTGCGGAACACCGCGGGGCCCAATCGCCTGCGGGCCGTGTTGACACGTGGTGCTTGATAAGACATGGGTGCCTCCGCTTCCCCACGCTGCCTCGGCAACCGTCTGATTTGACAACTGCCTGCTGCGAGCGTAGCCTTGCTATCATTATCTGCCACGCTCGCCCTCTGCTTCCTCCTCCCTTTGTGAGCTTGTGCGTCCTTCTCCAGCCGCCGCATCTTGCTCGTCTTCCTACGCCGCCATGGCTCCAAAGTCGAAGGAGAGGAGCAGAGCTCATGCGCCTGAGGATCCCTTGCCAGAGCTGGAGCCTGTGCTGGATTGATCCATTGTGGTCAACCAGGAAGGGCTGGACAAGGTCCGCTTGTCCCTTGAAGCTGATTCCAATGAGTGGAAGGCGACGAAGGCCTGGCCTGCTTCCCGTGGTTCAATCGAGATGGGGGCCACTGAAATTCCTCTTCATCTTCATGCCCTCTCGGTCGGTCTGATTCCTCCCTTCTCAGATTTCTTCAACGCCATGCTCACGCATTACCAGATCCAGGCATTGCATTTGGATCCCGCTCCATCGTCCTCCTTTCCATCTTCGCCTTCCTGTGCGAGGCCCTCGTGGGTATCACCCCATCTGTGGCCTTGCTTCGCCACTTCTTCTCGCTCCATCTTGTCGATTGCCTGCAACGCTCCTGGTGTGTGTCGCTCCGATCGGTGGCGGCAACGGATGGCTCCAGCATCGACTTTGCGTTTTGCACGGATACCATGGGGTATCGGAGGCGGTGGGTGCATGTGGACACCGGCGTGCTTAGCCCCCTCCTCCTTGTTCCGCGTGCACCGATGATCCCAAGCTCCGGCCGGGGGCACACAGAGCTGGTCGCCCGCTGGCTTGGGCGCATCTGGGCCAGGCTGGCCAAGCTATGGGAGGAGGGCGTGACGGCGCCGATGGTGCCGAGGGAGTTCATCCGATGGTGCATCGCTCCACTTTAATTCCGTTCGCGCCCAATGTGGACTTTCACGGGCCAAAAAGATTCCATAAGGCTCCAGGTGACTGTGGTTCCCGCCAAGATGCTGAGCGCCGTGCTTGAGCTCCTGACGGGCATCCTGAATCCTGCTGACATCCCTGCTTAGGGGTACCGTGCTCGAACATGAAGGACTTCATCACGCAGATGACACGCTTCGACGAGTGGGGGCCACTCCCCATGGGCCATGAGGGGCCTCACGAGAAACCTGTTGTGGTGGCCCCCATGCTTGCCCTTCAAATGGAGGTGGTGACACACGCGCGGTCGACCGCTCCCATGGTGGCCCCGGGAGTCCAGACGCTTCCTGATGCCCCCGAGTCGGCCCTCAAGGGTCTGGTGCCGCCAAGTGCCCCCGAGGTGACTCCCCCTGGCCCTGAGGGCGACCTAAGGGGTGCCCCGTCCGTTGCCATGATCGCCCCCGCCACCTTCGGGAGCAGCGCGCCCCACTTCGGTACGCCTCCTCTGGCCGTCAAGATCTCCCGCAAGAGGGGACTCCGGAGTTGCCTCGGTGTCGCCCCGCGGGCCCCGAAACAGAGGATTCGGATGGCCGATGATGAGTAAGTACCTTTCCCCTTGGGTTCTTGCATGATGGATTCCCTCCTAACATTTGCCCTTCAGGCTTCCTCCTTCCTTGGCGACGAGCTCACTCTTGACGCGCCCTTCGCGATCCCTGGAACTGGTCGGCACCCCAAGCCTCATGAAGCTGGCAGCCGTCCGGGAGATGGTGCTGTCTCGAGAGCCACAGTCGCTGGAGGGAGATCGCGAGCCCGCTCTCCCGACACCTCTCCGCTATATGATAGAGGCGGAGGTGTCCCGTCTTTCGATGAGATGGTGGATTTCGCTTTGGTGGAAGTCGACTTTGACGATCCGACTACGAACGTGCGAGGACGTCGCGCCTTAGCAATCGCTAAACCAACTCCGAGAGGTTATTGACCACGCCGGAGCACGATCAACCTGACCACGAGGGTCTGTTTCCTGCGAGCAAACGAAGAACAAGCAAGAAACTAAGATTGCAATCTGGATATTGCGAATATAAGATGAAAGCTTTATTGATCAAGGTGGGGTTCTGTGACGCCTTTGTCTGGTCGTTGAACACAAACGAAGTACGCGAAGTTGCAACTATGGCGAACTTTTAATCTAAACAAAACCCAAAGTCTAAACGGTGCCCTAAGGGTTGTATATATGGAGGAAGAGAGGGGGAATTTCGTGGCCCTTGGTGGAGGGGTCCGAAATCAACCCTATCTCTTGTTTCCCCACACATACGGACTCTAAAAATAGCCTATACTTATGTATTTCGAAATTACATGGGCCTGGCCCAATAAAAAGGTGACGTAGCACCTATAATAGCCTCGGGACGAAATTTATGAAGTGGCATCTTGTATATTTCGTCCAAGGCTTCATGCACCCATTATGGTGGCTTCAAAGTCCTGAAATCATCACTTGTAACTCCGTTGTTGTTCCCCTTGCGCATGGCATCATCTCCATGCTTGTTCTTGCTCCAATGTTCATCCTTCTCCAAGCTAGGCCTTTCATTTGTAAGCAAAACAAATGTATCCAATTTAGGCATCATCATATTCTCATGAACATTAGAATCATTGCCAAGAAACGAAAGTACCTCATAATTTAATAGGCGTGCGCGAGCTCTAGTAATTGGTCCCGTATATGTAGCAGTAGGGGCTGTGGGTGTAACAATGGTATTGATGTCCTCATCATCCTCCCCTTCTTGAAATGAAGTCGTCCTCGACGGAAACTCATCTTCCTCACCCAAATAAGGCTTCAAATCTGCAATGTTAAAAGTGGGACTAACCCCAAAATCTGCAGGCAGCTCAAGTTTATATGCATTATCATTTATTTTCTCTAACACCTTAAAGGGACCATCAGCACGTGGCATTAGCTTTGATTTGTGCAAATCAGGAAATCTATCCTTACGCAAATGTAACCAAACAAGATCTCCAGGTGCAAACACAACATGTTTTCTACCCTTATCTCCAGCAAGTTTATATTTAGCATTCATACGCTCAATGTTTTCCATAGTTAACTCATGCATTTTTAAAATCAATTCAGCACGTTGTTTAGCATCAAAATTAACCTTCTCCGAAGATGGAAGAGGCAACAAATCAATAGGTGCACGAGGTAGGAAACCATACACAACTTCAAAAGGGCACATCTTAGTAGTAGAATGCAATGAACGATTATAAGCAAATTCAATATGAGGCAAGCATTCCTCCCACATTTTCTTATTATTCTTCAAAACAGCCCTAAGCATAGTAGACAACGTTCTATTGACTACTTCAGTTTGTCCATCAGTTTGGGGGTGACAAGTAGTACTAAAAAGCAGTTTAGTCCCCAACTTAGCCCATAAACATCTCCAAAAGGGGCTAAGAAATTTAGTATCACGATCTGAAACAATAGTATTTGGCACACCATGCAAGCGAATAATTTCACGAAAGAACAAATCAGCAACATTAACAGCATCATCGCTTTTATGACATGGTATAAAGTGTGCCATTTTCGAGAATCTATCCACGACAACAAATATGCTATCCCTCCCCTTCTTTGTTCGAGGTAAACCTAAAACAAAGTCCATAGATATATCCTCCCAAGGAACACTAGGTACAGGCAAAGGCATATATAAACCATGAGGATTGAGTCGTGACTTAGCTTTTTGACATGTTGTGCATCGAGCAATAAAACGCTCAACATCCCATCTCATCTTTGGCCAAAAGAAATGTGTAGCAAGTACGTCCTCCGTCTTCTTCACGCCAAAGTGTCCCATTAATCCTCCTCCATGCGCCTCCTGCAACAACAAAAGACGAACGGAGCTAGCTGGAATGCATAGCTTGTTAGCACGAAACACAAATCCATCGTTAACGACGAACTTGTTCCACATTCTTCCTTCTTTACAATTCTGCATTACATCTTTAAAATCAGCATCATGCACATATTGATCTTTGATGGTCTCCAAACCAAATATTTTGAAGTCAAGTTGTGAAAGCATAAATAATGACATAAGGAAAAGTCTCAATGAATTCAACCCATTTAGCATGTCTATGATTCAGTTTAGCTTGACTTTTAATATGTTTCAAAGATTCATGATCAGAATGTATAACAAATTCTTTGGGCCATAAATAATGTTGCCATGTTTCTAAAGTCCGAACAAGAGCATATAATTCTTTATCATAAGTAGAATAATTCAGACTAGGCCCACTCAATTTTTCAGAAAAGTATGCAACAGGTTTGCCAACTTGTAATAACACACCGCCTAATCCAATTCCACTAGCATCACATTCAAGCTCAAAAGTCATATTAAAATCAGGAAGTTGGAGTAAAGGAGCATGTGTCAACTTATCTTTCAATACCGAGAAGGCTTCTTCCTGTGCGGTACCCCAAAGAAAAGGCACATCTTTCTTTGTAAGCTCATTGAGAGGTGCAGCAACGGTGCTGAAATCTCTCACAAAACGCCTATAGAATCCAGCGAGGCCAAGAAAACTCCTCACTTGTGTGACCGTTTTGGGTTGCGGCCAACTCTCAATAGCTTCAATCTTGGCTTTATCAACTTCAATTCCCTGTGGAGTAACAACATAGCCAAGAAAAGATACTCGGTCGGTGCAAAAGGTGCACTTCCCAAGGTTACCAAACAAACGTGCATCACGTAGAGCAATAAAAACAGCACGTAAATGTTCCAAATGTTCTTCCAAAGATCTGCTATAAATCAATATGTCATCAAAGTAAACTACCACAAATCGTCCAATGAAAGCACGTAAAACTTCGTTCATTAATCTCATGAAAGTACTAGGTGCATTAGTTAACCCAAAAGGCATGACTAACCACTCATATAATCCAAACTTAGTTTTAAATGCTGTTTTCCATTCATCCCCTAATTTCATACAAATTTGATGGTATCCACTACGCAAATCAACTTTGGAGAATATTGTAGAGCCACTCAATTCATCAAGCATATCATCTAGCCTAGGAATAGGATGACGATAACGAATAGTAATATTATTAATGCCTCTACAATCAACACACATACGCGATGTACCATCCTTTTTCGGCACTAGAATAATAGGAACAACACAAGGACTAAGGGATTCGCGTATATAACCTTTGTCGAGAAGCTCTTGTACTTGACGCATAATCTCCTTCGTCTCCTCTGGATTGGTACGGTATGGCGCACGATTTGGCAGTGAAGCACCGGGAATTAAGTCGATCTGATGCTCAATCCCTCGAATAGGTGGTAATCCCGGTGGCACGTCTTGTGGAAAGACGTCAGCGTACTCCTGCAAAATGTTAGTGATAGCAGGAGGCAAAGAGGAAGGCACGTCCTCGAATGAAAATAATGCCTCTTTGCACACAAAAGCATAGCAAACAGATTTGCTGAAATCTAGCTCATCAATATCAGATTTGGTGGCAAATAAACATGCACTTTTCAATTTAATTTCAGAAGCAACACTAGATGGTTTATTATTAGGCTTCATTTGTTGCTCAAATTCTTTTGCCACAATCTGATTTTCACTCTTATTCTTCTCTTGTTGTGCTTTATTAGCTCTATGAATATCATCTTTCAAAATAGAATCAGGAGTCATAGGAAGCAAAGTAATATTTTTATCCTTATGAACAAGAGTATACTGATTGTTTCTACCATGGTGTACAGAATTTTTATCAAATTGCCATGGTCTACCAAGTAATAAGGAACATGCTTGCATAGGTACCACATCACAATCAACATAATCAGCATATGTAGATATACTAAAATGCACACGAATAGTACGTGTTACCTTAACCTTGCCGCTGTTGTTGAACCATTGGATGTAGTAAGGATGTGGATGTGGTCTTGTGGTGAGAGAAAGCTTCTCCACCATCTCCATGCTAGCCAAGTTGTTGCAGCTCCCTCCATCCATGATGACGCGCATAGAACGTTCTTTCACAACTCCCTTGGTATTGAACAAATTGTGCCTCTTATTTTGCTCAGCTTGTGTGACCTGCACACTCAAAACACGTTGAGCAACTAAACATTCATACCTGTCAGCGTCTTCAGGAGCCATGTATTGCGTCTCATGATCAGAATCATCTCCACCATGTTCTTCACGTGTAATAAGAGCCAAAGTCTCCTCATCATAGTCACTAGCGGACTCATATCCACCATCCGCGGTAGCAATCATCACACGCGGAGATTTGCATTCTCTCGCATAATGACCTCCTCCCTTACAACGACGACAAATAATATCACTTGTGTGCCCTGTTGATGCCATGGAAGAAGAAGAACTCCGTGCAGGCCCAGCAGGTGCGCTCTTGGCAGATAATGGTGGTTGTGCCTGTTTTCTTGTATCACGACTAGAGGAGGCACCTAATTGAGGTGCTGGTGCAGTTGAAGTAGAAGATGCACGCGGTGTCCATGATGAAGGTCGGCCTGCAGAAAAGTTAGTTCGCGCCAATGCTTGTCGATCCTGCACTTCACGTTCAGCTTTACAAGCAAGATGGAATAAACGAGTGATATTAGTATACTCCTTATAGTCTAGAATGGTCTGAATCTCTCTATTTAATCCACCCAGAAAACGTGCAAGCATAGCTTCATTCTCCTCAACAATACCACATCTAATCATGCCAGTTTGTAATTCCTGATAATATTCTTCTACAGAATTTTTTCATTGTCTTAAGCGCTGTAATTTTTGAAGCAATTCACGTTGATAATATGGTGGAACCCAACGAGTACGCATAGCAGTTTTCAAAGCAGCCCAAGTAGCGGGAATAGGATATAATCTACAATGTTCAGACCACCATACACATGCAAAACTAGTGAAAGCACAAACAACAGCAACCCGTCTCTCCTCGGGATATCGTAAACATGTAAAACGTTGTTCAGTTTCTAACTCCCAAGTAAGATATATATAAGGAACATATCTACCCTCAAATGGTGGAATATTCAATTTCAGTTTAGGAATATGGACATCATCTCGTACCTGAGGTGGTGGTGCGGGCCTACCATTACGAATATATACCTGAGGTCGACCTGGTGGTGGTGGTGCTGGTGGCTGCACGTAGTTCGGATTTTGATCAACCTCATCCTCATAATCTCCCACATAATCATCATCCTCCTGGGTACCAGCAGCAGCAGTAGCAGGAGCCAAAGAAGCACCAACAGCAGTAGCAGCGGCACCAGAATGTTGTCCTGGCTCAATAGGAACACGCTGTGCTCGTCCATACTGATTTAGAAGGGGGCGTAGTTGTTGTTGTTGCAGAGGTGCGACAGGTGCAGCCAGTGGTGGAAGACGCGCAAGCAGTTCATTAAATCTTTGATCGAGCTTTGTTTCGAACGTCTTCTCAAGGCCAGTAATCTTCTCCATGGCCTCTTCAAAATTATTCAGCACATCTTGCACCTGTTCAGTCATCATGTGCTGAAACTTATCATGAAGCTCCTTGTTCGATAAATTCTCCCAGTCAATCTCGTTGGCTTGTGATCCTGGCATGGTTAGCAGCAATAGAAACACACAAGAATATGATCCTACAGACTACGAACAAGTGGTGGTGGTGGGTGTCACAAATCCGTCAAGCAAACCTCAAATTCTTACCAGTTCTTACCCAGCAGAAGGTGGTGATCGGCAACCGTTGTAGTCAAAACTCTCAAAGCTTGGATAGAGCGATTACCAGGGAGAGTCAAACGCACGACATAGATGTATGTGGAGCTGGGAAGGCTTATAATATGGTAGTAAAAAGGGCCAGCAATAATCAATTCAGAGATGCAAAGTTGAATAAACGCTCAACGACGGTACTGTGCTGGTCCTAGGCTAGACTGTGCTAGAGACGCGAGCCTAGAACACCAACAAAATCACGGCGCGGCACGTAAACAAGGGAAAAGCACACTCTGAAAAAAAATTCGCTCTTTTTTTTTGCGCTCTTCTTTTTTGCGCTGCTTTTTTTTTGCGAAAAATCACTATAATGGCGAGTGTCTCAAAACTCTTCCTAGCTCAAACGGACAGGATGGGCACGAAATTTTTTCGACCAATTTTTTTTTCCGACTGCCCGGACCCAAAAACTGGAAATGGGTCAAAAAAAACTTCCTATAATGGCACCTGTCTCAAAACACTCAGAAACACCTGAAAATAGGATAGCCAGAAATTTTTTCGAAAAATGCGTTTTCGAAAAATTTTGGGCCTAAACGGAGCGTGGCTACCCGACTCCTGGAACCTACTCCGGCAAGGAAACACGAAGCGGAATCTAGATGGATCTCGAAAACAAACCTAATATGCAAGGAACTCGGATTGGTGGTGGATATATGGTGGTGGTATATGGCAGCGGTGGTGGTAGCGGTGGTAGTATATGGATATGGATCGGTGGTGGTATATGGACACGGATTGGTGGTGGTATATGGATACGGATTCGGAGCGGTGGCGGATAAGCGGTGGTGGTAGATGGCAGGGGCGATGATGATGGTGCGGCGGCGGCGTGACAACTTATGACCAGAACTCGAAACTCTAAAAGACTAGACTCTAAGACCAGCAACTAGACACGACGATGCAACCGCAAATTCAACAAAGCAAAACCCTAAAAAGATTATGCAAAGGCTCAGATTGGTTCGGATATGATGAACTAACCCTAATTTTTTTTGTGGCTTTTTCGTGGACTGTAGGTATGAAGAACAGACTCGATCTAAACTACGAAAAACTGTAAAATCTCACCGAGCAACCTGGAAATCTGATACCACTTGATAGAGGCGGAGGTGTCCCGTCTTTCGATGAGATGGTGGATTTCGCTTTGGTGGAAGTCGACTTTGACGATCCGACTACGAACGTGCGAGGACGTCGCGCCTTAGCAATCGCTAAACCAACTCCGAGAGGTTATTGACCACGCCGGAGCACGATCAACCTGACCATGAGGGTCTGTTTCCTGCGAGCAAACGAAGAACAAGCAAGAAACTAAGATTGCAATCTGGATATTGCGAATATAAGATGAAAGCTTTATTGATCAAGGTGGGGTTCTGTGACGCCTTTGTCTGGTCGTTGAACACAAACGAAGTACGCGAAGTTGCAGCTATGGCGAACTTTTAATCTAAACAAAACCCAAAGTCTAAACGGTGCCCTAAGGGCTGGATATATGGAGGAAGAGAGGGGGAATTTCGTGGCCCTTGGTGGAGGTGATAGAGGCAAAGGTGTCCCGTCTTTCGATGAGATGGTGGATTTCGCTTTGGTGGTAGTCGACTTTGACGATCCGACTACGAACGTGCGAGGACGTCGCGCCTTAGCAATCGCTAAACCAACTCCGAGAGGTTATTGACCACGCCGGAGCACGATCAACCTGACCACGAGGGTCTGTTTCCTGCGAGCAAACGAAGAACAAGCAAGAAACTAAGATTGCAATCTGGATATTGCGAATATAAGATGAAAGCTTTATTGATCAAGGTGGGGTTCTGTGACGCCTTTGTCTGGTCGTTGAACACAAACGAAGTACGCGAAGTTGCAGCTATGGCGAACTTTTAATCTAAACAAAACCCAAAGTCTAAACGATGCCCTAAGGGCTGTATATATGGAGGAAGAGGGGGGAATTTCGTGGCCCTTGGTGGAGGGGTCCGAAATCAACCCTTATCTCTTGTTTCCCCACACATACGGACTCTAAAAATAGCCTATACTTATGTATTTCGAAATTACATGGGCCTGGCCCAATAATAAGGTGACGCATCACCTAAAATAGCCTCGGGACGAAATTTATGAAGTGGCATCTTGTATATTTCGTCCAAGGCTTCATGCACCCATTATGGTGGCTTCAAAGTCCTGAAATCATCACTTGTAACTCCGTTCTTGTTCCCCTTGCGCATGCCATCATCTCCATGCTTGTTCTTGCTCCAATGTTCATCCTTCTCCAAGCTAGGCCCTTCATTTGTAAGCAAAACAAATGTATCCAATTTAGGCAGCATCATATTCTCATGAATATTAGAATCATTACCAAGAAACGAAAGTACCTGGTAATTTAGTTGGCGTGCACGAGCTCTAGTAATTGGTCCAGTATGTATAGCAGCAGGGGCTGTGGGTGTAACAATTGTATTGATGTCCTCATCATCCTCCCCTTCTTGAAATGAAGTCGTCCTCGACGGAAGTTCATCTTCCTCACACAAATAAGGCTTCAAATCTGCAATGTTAAAAGTGGGACTAACCCCAAAATCTGCAGGCAGCTCAAGTTTATATGCATTATCATTTATTTTCTCTAACACCTTAAAGGGACCATCAGCACGTGGCATTAACTTTGATTTGCGCAAATCAGGAAATCTATCCTTACGCAAATGTAACCAAACAAGATCTCCAGGTGCAAACACAACATGTTTTCTACCCTTATCTCCAGCAAGTTTATATTTAGCATTCATACGCTCAATGTTTTTGATGAGGACATCAATACAATTGTTACACCCACAGCCCCTGCTGCTATACATACTGGACCAATTACTAGAGCTCGTGCACGCCAACTAAATTACCAGGTACTTTCGTTTCTTGGTAATGATTCTAATGTTCATGAGAATATGATGCTGCCTAAATTGGATACATTTGTTTTGCTTACAAATGAAGGGCCTAGCTTGGAGAAGGATGAACATTGGAGCAAGAACAAGCATGGAGATGATGGCATGCGCAAGGGGAACAAGAACGGAGTTACAAGTGATGATTTCAGGACTTTGAAGCCACCATAATGGGTGCATGAAGCCTTGGACGAAATATACAAGATGCCACTTCATAAATTTCGTCCGGAGGCTATTTTAGGTGCTGCGTCACCTTATTATTGGGCCAGGCCCATGTAATTTCGAAATACATAAGTATAGGCTATTTTTAGAGTCCGTATGTGTGGGGAAACAAGAGATAAGGGTTGATTTCGGACCCCTCCACCAAGGGCCACGAAATTCCCCCCTCTTCCTCCATATATACAGCCCTTAGGGCATCGTTTAGACTTTGGGTTTTGTTTAGATTAAAAGTTCGCCATAGCTGCAACTTCGCGTACTTCGTTTGTGTTCAACGACCAGACAAAGGCGTCACAGAACCCCACCTTGATCAATAAAGCTTTCATCTTATATTCGCAATATCCAGATTGCAATCTTAGTTTCTTGCTTGTTCTTCGTTTGCTCGCAGGAAACAGACCCTCGTGGTCAGGTTGATCGTGCTCCGGCGTGGTCAATAACCTCTCGGAGTTGGTTTAGCGATTGCTAAGGCGCGACGTCCTCGCACGTTCGTAGTCGGATCGTCAAAGTCGACTTCCACCAAAGCGAAATCCACCATCTCATCGAAAGACGGGACACCTTTGCCTCTATCAGGTATATATTCGTAATGGTAGGCCTGCACCACCACCTCAGGTACGAGATGATGTCCATATTCCTAAACTGAAATTGAATATTCCACCATTTGAGGGTAGATATGTTCCTGATATATATCTTACTTGGGAGTTAGAAACTGAACAACGATTTACATGTTTACAATATCCTGAGGAGAGACGAGTTGCTGCTGCTGTTTGTGCTTTCACTAGTTTTGCATGTGTATGGTGGTCTGAACATTGTAGATTATATCCTATTCCAACTACTTGGGCTGCTTTGAAAACTGCTATGCGTACGCGTTGGGTTCCACCATATTATCAACGTGAATTGCTTCAAAAATTGCAGCGTTTAAGACAAGGGAAAAATTCTGTAGAAGAATATTATCAGGAATTACAAACTGGCATGATTAGATGTGGTATTGTTGAGGAGAATGAAGCTATGCTTGCACGTTTTCTGGGTGGATTAAATAGAGAGATTCAGACCATTTTAGACTATAAGGAGTATACTAATATCACTCGTTTATTCCATCTTGCTTGTAAAGCTGAACGTGAAGTGCAGGATCGACAAGCATTGGGGCGAACTAACTTTTCTGCAGGCCGACCTTCATCATGGACACCACGTGCATCTTCTACTTCAACTGCACCAGCACCTCCATCCGATGCCACCTCCAGCCGTGATACAAGAAAACAGGCACAACCACCATTATCTGCCAAGAGTGCACCTGCGGGGCCTGTACAGCGTTCTTCTTCTTCCATGGCATCAACAGGGCACACAAGTGATATTATTTGTCGTCGTTGTAAGGGAGGAGGTCATTATGCGAGGGAATGCAAATCTCCGCGTGTGATGATTGCTACCGCGGATGGTGGATATGAGTCCGCTAGTGACTATGATGAGGAGACATTGGCTCTTATTACACGTGAAGAACATGGTGGAGATGATTCTGATCATGAGACGCAATACATGGCTCCTGAAGACGCTGACAGGTATGAATGTTTAGTTGCTCAACGTGTTTTGAGTGTGCAGGTCACACAAGCTGAGCAAAATCAGAGGCACAATTTGTTCCATACCAAGGGAGTTGTGAAGGAACGTTCTGTGCGCGTCATAATAGACGGAGGGAGCTGCAACAACTTGGCTAGCATGGAGATGGTGGAGAAGCTTTCTCTCACCACAAGACCACATCCACATCCTTACTACATCCAATGGTTCAACAACAGCGGCAAGGTTAAGGAGTTCGCTGACGTCTTTCCACAAGACGTGCCACCGAGATTACCGCCTATTCGAGGGATTGAGCATCAGATTGACTTAATTCCCGGTGCTTCACTGCCAAACCGTGCACCATACCGTACCAATCCAGAGGAGACGAAGGAGATTATGCGTCAAGTACAAGAGCTTCTCGACAAAGGTTATATACGCGAATCCCTTAGTCCTTGTGCTGTTCCTATTATTCTAGTGCCGAAAAAGGATGGTACATCACGTATGTGTGTTGATTGTAGAGGCATTAATAATATTACTATTCGTTATCGTCATCCTATTCCTAGGCTAGATGATATGCTTGATGAATTGAGTGGCTCTACAATATTCTCCAAAGTTGATTTGCGTAGTGGATACCATCAAATTCGTATGAAATTGGGAGATGAATGGAAAACAGCATTCAAAACTATGTTTGGATTATATGAGTGGTTAGTCATGCCTTTTGGGTTAACTAATGCACCTAGTACTTTCATGAGATTAATGAACGAAGTTTTACGTGCTTTCATTGGACGATTTGTGGTAGTTTACTTTGATGACATATTGATTTATAGCAGATCTTTGGAAGAACATTTGGAACATTTACGTGCTGTTTTTATTGCTCTACGTGATGCACGTTTGTTTGGTAACCTTGGGAAGTGCACCTTTTGCACCGACCGAGTATCTTTTCTTGGCTATGTTGTTACTCCACAGGGAATTGAAGTTGATAAAGCCAAGATTGAAGCTATTGAGAGTTGGCCGCAGCCCAAAACTGATAGAGGCGAGGGTCCCGATCTTTCGATGAGATGATGGATATCGCTTTGGTGGAAGTCGACTTTGACGATCCGACTACGAACGTGCGAGGACGTCGCGCCTTAGCAATCGCTAAACCAACTCCGAGAGGTTATTGACCACGCCGGAGCACGATCAACCTGACCACGAGGGTCTGTTTCCTGCGAGCAAACGAAGAACAAGCAAGAAACTAAGATTGCAATCTGGATATTGCGAATATAAGATGAAAGCTTTATTGATCAAGGTGGGGTTCTGTGACGCCTTTGTCTGGTCGTTGAACACAAACGAAGTACGCGAAGTTGCAGCTATGGCGAACTTTTAATCTAAACAAAACCCAAAGTCTAAACGATGCCCTAAGGGCTGTATATATGGAGGAAGAGGGGGGAATTTCGTGGCCCTTGGTGGAGGGGTCCGAAATCAACCCTTATCTCTTGTTTCCCCACACATACGGACTCTAAAAATAGCCTATACTTATGTATTTCGAAATTACATGGGCCTGGCCCAATAATAAGGTGACGCAGCACCTAAAATAGCCTCCGGACGAAATTTATGAAGTGGCATCTTGTATATTTCGTCCAAGGCTTCATGCACCCATTATGGTGGCTTCAAAGTCCTGAAATCATCACTTGTAACTCCGTTCTTGTTCCCCTTGCGCATGCCATCATCTCCATGCTTGTTCTTGCTCCAATGTTCATCCTTCTCCAAGCTAGGCCCTTCATTTGTAAGCAAAACAAATGTATCCAATTTAGGCAGCATCATATTCTCATGAACATTAGAATCATTACCAAGAAACGAAAGTACCTGGTAATTTAGTTGGCGTGCACGAGCTCTAGTAATTGGTCCAGTATGTATAGCAGCAGGGGCTGTGGGTGTAACAATTGTATTGATGTCCTCATCAAAAGGAGCATGTGTCAACTTATCTTTCAATACCGTGAAGGCTTCTTCCTGTGCGGTACCCCAAAGAAAAGGCACATCTTTCTTTGTAAGCTCATTGAGAGGTGCAGCAATGGTGCTGAAATCTCTCACAAAACGCCTATAGAATCCAGCGAGGCCAAGAAAACTCCTCACTTGTGTGACCGTTTTGGGCTGCGGCCAACTCTCAATAGCTTCAATCTTGGCTTTATCAACTTCAATTCCCTGTGGAGTAACAACATAGCCAAGAAAAGATACTCGGTCGGTGCAAAAGGTGCACTTCCCAAGGTTACCAAACAAACGTGCATCACGTAGAGCAATAAAAACAGCACGTAAATGTTCCAAATGTTCTTCCAAAGGTCTGCTATAAATCAATATGTCATCAAAGTAAACTACCACAAATCGTCCAATGAAAGCACGTAAAACTTCGTTCATTAATCTCATGAAAGTACTAGGTGCATTAGTTAACCCAAAAGGCATGACTAACCACTCATATAATCCAAACTTAGTTTTAAATGCTGTTTTCCATTCATCTCCCAATTTCATACGAATTTGATTGTAGCCACTACGCAAATCAACTTTGGAGAATATTGTAGAGCCACTCAATTCATCAAGCATATCATCTAGCCTAGGAATAGGATGACGATAACGAATAGTAATATTATTAATGCCTCTACAATCAACACACATACGTGATGTACCATCCTTTTTCGGCACTAGAATAATAGGAACAGCACAAGGACTAAGGGATTCGCGTATATAACCTTTGTCGAGAAGCTCTTTTACTTGACGCATAATCTCCTTCGTCTCCTCTGGATTGGTACGGTATGGTGCACGGTTTGGCAGTGAAGCACCGGGAATTAAGTCAATCTGATGCTCAATCCCTCGAATAGGCGGTAATCCCGGTGGCACGTCTTGTGGAAAAACGTCAGCGAACTCCTGCAAAATGTTAGTGACAGCAGGAGGCAAAGAGGAAGGCACGTCCTTGAATGAAAATAATGCCTCTTTGCACACAAAAGCATAGCAAACAGATTTGCTGAAATCTAGCTCATCAATATCAGATTTGGTGGCAAATAAACATGCACTTTTCAATTTAATTTCAGAAGCAACACTAGATGGTTTATTATTAGGCTTCATTTGTTGCTCAAATTCTTTTGCCACAATCTGATTTTCACTCTTATTCTTCTCCTGTTGTGCTTTATTAGCTCTATTAATATCATCTTTCAAAATGGAATCAGGAGTCATAAGAAGCAAAGTAATATTTTTATCCTTATGAACAAGAGTATAGTGATTGTTTCTACCATGGTGTACAGAATTTTTATCAAATTGCCATGGTCTACCAAGTAATAAGGAACATGCTTGCATAGGTACCACATCACAATCAACATAATCAGCATATGTAGAGATACTAAAATGCACACGAACAGTACATGTTACCTTAACCTTGCCGCTGTTGTTGAACCATTGGATGTAGTAAGGATGTGGATGTGGTCTTGTGGTGAGAGAAAGCTTCTCCACCATCTCCATGCTAGCCAAGTTGTTGCAGCTCCCTCCGTCTATTATGACGCGCACAGAACGTTCCTTCACAACTCCCTTGGTATGGAACAAATTGTGCCTCTGATTTTGCTCAGCTTGTGTGACCTGCACACTCAAAACACGTTGAGCAACTAAACATTCATACCTGTCAGCGTCTTCAGGAGCCATGTATTGCGTCTCATGATCAGAATCATCTCCACCATGTTCTTCACGTGTAATAAGAGCCAATGTCTCCTCATCATAGTCACTAGCGGACTCATATCCACCATCCGCGGTAGCAATCATCACACGCGGAGATTTGCATTCCCTCGCATAATGACCTCCTCCCTTACAACGACGACAAATAATATCACTTGTGTGCCCTGTTGATGCCATGGAAGAAGAAGAACGCTGTACAGGCCCCGCAGGTGCACTCTTGGCAGATAATGGTGGTTGTGCCTGTTTTCTTGTATCACGGCTGGAGGTGGCATCGGATGGAGGTGCTGGTGCAGTTGAAGTAGAAGATGCACGTGGTGTCCATGATGAAGGTCGGCCTGCAGAAAAGTTAGTTCGCCCCAATGCTTGTCGATCCTGCACTTCACGTTCAGCTTTACAAGCAAGATGGAATAAACGAGTGATATTAGTATACTCCTTATAGTCTAAAATGGTCTGAATCTCTCTATTTAATCCACCCAGAAAACGTGCAAGCATAGCTTCATTCTCCTCAACAATACCACATCTAATCATGCCAGTTTGTAATTCCTGATAATATTCTTCTACAGAATTTTTCCCTTGTCTTAAACGCTGCAATTTTTGAAGCAATTCACGTTGATAATATGGTGGAACCCAACGCGTACGCATAGCAGTTTTCAAAGCAGCCCAAGTAGTTGGAATAGGATATAATCTACAATGTTCAGACCACCATACACATGCAAAACTAGTGAAAGCACAAACAGCAGCAGCAACTCGTCTTTCCTCAGGATATTGTAAACATGTAAATCGTTGTTCAGTTTCTAACTCCCAAGTAAGATATATATCTGGAACATATCTACCCTCAAATGGTGGAATATTCAATTTCAGTTTAGGAATATGGACATCATCGCGTACCTGAGGTGGTGGTGCAGGCCTACCATTACGAATATATACCTAAGGTCGACCTGCTGGTGGTGGTACAGGTGGCTGCACGTAGTGTTGATTTTGATCAACCTCATCCTCATAGTCTCCCACATAATCATCCTCCTCCGCATCAGCAGCAGGAGCCACAGAAGTATCAACAGCAGCACCAACAGTTTGGCCAAACGCAAGAGGAACACGGCTTGCTCGGCGGAGGTCTGCTTCGCGACGTGGAGGTAGTCGTTGTTGTTGTTGTTGTTGGAGAGGTGCGTTAGCTGCAGCGGGTGGTGGTGGTGGAAGACGCGCGAGCAATTCATTAAACTTGTTATCGAGCTTTGTTTCGAACGTCTTCTCAAAGCCAGTGATCTTCTCCATGGCCTCTTCAAAATTGTTCAGCACATCTTGCACCTGTTCAGTCATCATTTGCTGAAACTTATCATGAAGCTCCTTGTTCGATAAATTCTCCCAGTCAATCTCGTCGGCTTGTGATCCTGGCATGGTTAGCAGCAATAGAAACACACAAGAATATGATCCTACAGACTACGAACAATTGGTGGTGGTGGGTGTCACAAATCCGTCAAGCAAATCTCAAATTCTTACCAGTTCTTACCCAGCAGCAGGCGGTGATCGGCAACCGTTGTAGTCAAAAACTCTCAAAGCTTGGATAGAGCGATTACCAGGGAGAGTCAAACGCACGACGTAGATGTATGTGGAGCTGGGAAGGCTTATAATATGGTAGCAAAAAGGGTCAGCAATAATCAATTCAGAGATGCAAAGTTGAATAAACGCTCAACGACGGTACTGTGCTGGTCCTAGGCTAGACTGTGCTAGAGACGCGAGCCTAGAACACTAACAAAATCACGGCGCGGCACGTAAACAAGGGAAAAGCACACTCTGGAATTTTTTTTTTCGCTCTTTTTTTTTGCGCTCTTTTTTTTTTGACTGCCCAGACCCAAAAACTGGAAACGGGTCAAAAAAAACTTCCTATAATGGCACCTGTCTCAAAACACTCAGAAACACCTAAAAATAGGATAGCCAGAAATTTTTTCGAAAAATGCGTTTTCGAAAAATTTTGGGCCTAAACGGAGCGTGGCTACCCGACTCTTTTTTTTTCCGAAACCTACTCCGGCAAGGAAACACGAATCGGAAACTAGATGGATCTCGAAAACAAACCTAATAAGCAAGGAACTCGGATTGGTGGTGGATATATGGTGGTGGTATATGGCAGCGGTGGTGGTAGCGGTGGTAGTATATGGATATGGATCGGTGGTGGTATATGGACACGAATTGGTGGTGGTATATGGATACGGATTCGGAGCGGTGGTGGTAGATGGCAGGGGCGATAATGATGGTGCGGCGGCGGCGTGACAACTTATGACCAGAACTCGAAACTCTAAAAGACTAGACTCTAAGACCAGCAACTAGACCGACGATGCAACCGCAAATTCAACAAAGCAAAACCCTAAAAAGATTATGCAAAGGCTCAGATTGGTTCGGATATGATGAACTAACCCTAAATTTTTTTTGTGGCTTTTTCGTGGACTATAGGTATGAAGACAGACTCGATCTAAACTACGAAAAACTGTAAAATCTCACCGAGCAACCTGGAAATCTGATACCACTTGATAGAGGCAAAGGTGTCCCGTCTTTCGATGAGATGATGGATATCGCTTTGGTGGAAGTCGACTTTGACGATCCGACTACGAACGTGCGAGGACGTCGCGCCTTAGCAATCACTAAACCAACTCCGAGAGGTTATTGACCACGCCGGAGCACGATCAACCTGACCACGAGGGTCTGTTTCCTGCGAGCAAACGAAGAACAAGCAAGAAACTAAGATTGCAATCTGGATATTGCGAATATAAGATGAAAGCTTTATTGATCAAGGTGGGGTTCTGTGACGCCTTTGTCTGGTCGTTGAACACAAACGAAGTACGCGAAGTTGCAGCTATGGCGAACTTTTAATCTAAACAAAACCCAAAGTCTAAACGATGCCCTAAGGGCTGTATATATGGAGGAAGAGGGGGCAATTTCGTGGCCCTTGGTGGAGGGGTCCGAAATCAACCCTATCTCTTGTTTCCCCACACATACGGACTCTAAAAATAGCCTATACTTATGTATTTCGAAATTACATGGGCTTGGCCCAATAATAAGGTGACGCAGCACCTAAAATAGCCTCGGGACGAAATTTATGAAGTGGCATCTTGTATATTTCGTCCAAGGCTTCATGCACCCATTATGGTGGCTTCAAAGTCCTGAAATCATCACTTGTAACTCCGTTCTTGTTCCCCTTGCGCATGCCATCATCTCCATGCTTGTTCTTGCTCCAATGTTCATCCTTCTCCAAGCTAGGCCCTTCATTTGTAAGCAAAACAAATGTATCCAATTTAGGCAGCATCATATTCTCATGAACATTAGAATCATTACCAAGAAACGAAAGTACCTGGTAATTTAGTAGGCGTGCACGAGCTCTAGTAATTGGTCCAGTATGTATAGCAGCAGGGGCTGTGGGTGTAACAATTGTATTGATGTCCTCATCATCCTCCCCTTCTTGAAATGAAGTCGTCCTCGACGGAAGTTCATCTTCCTCACCCAAATAAGGCTTCAAATCTGCAATGTTAAAAGTGGGACTAACCCCAAAATCTGCAGGCAGCTCAAGTTTATATGCATTATCATTTATTTTCTCTAACACCTTAAAGGGACCATCAGCACGTGGCATTAACTTTGATTTGCGCAAATCAGGAAATCTATCCTTGCGCAAATGTAACCAAACAAGATCTCCAGGTGCAAACACAACATGTTTTCTACCCTTATCTCCAGCAAGTTTATATTTAGCATTCATGCGCTCAATGTTTTCCTTAGTTAACTCATGCATTTTTAAAATCAATTCAGCACGTTGTTTAGCATCAAAACTAATCTTCTCCGAAGATGGAAGAGGCAACAAATCAATAGGTGCACGAGGTAGGAAACCATACACAACTTCAAAAGGGCACATCTTAGTAGTAGAATGCAATGAACGATTATAAGCAAATTCAATATGAGGCAAGCATTCCTCCCACATTTTCTTATTATTCTTCAAAACAGCCCTAAGCATAGTAGACAACGTTCTATTGACTACTTCAGTTTGTCCATCAGTTTGGGGGTGACAAGTAGTACTAAAAAGCAGTTTAGTCCCCAACTTAGCCCATAAACATCTCCAAAAGTGGCTAAGAAATTTAGTATCACGATCTGAAACAATAGTATTTGGCACACCATGCAAGCGAATAATTTCACGAAAGAACAAATCAGCAACATTAACAGCATCATCGCTTTTATGACATGGTATAAAGTGTGGTATATGGATATGGATCGGTGGTGGTATATGGACACGGATTGGTGGTGGTATATGGATACGGATTCGGTGCGGTGGTGGTAGATGGCAGGGGCGATGATGATGGTGCGGCGGCGGCGTGACAACTTATGACCAGAACTCGAAACTCTAAAAGACTAGACTCTAAGACCAGCAACTAGACACGACGATGCAACCGCAAATTCAACAAAGCAAAACCCTAAAAAGATTATGCAAGGCTCAGATTGGTTCGGATATGATGAACTAACCCTAATTTTTTTTTGTGGCTTTTTCGTGGACTATAGGTATGAAGAACAGACTCGATCTAAACTACTAAAAAACTGTAAAATCTCACCGAGCAACCTGGAAATCTGATACCACTTGATAGAGGCAAAGGTGTCCCGTCTTTCGATGAGATGGTGGATTTCGCTTTGGTGGTAGTCGACTTTGACGATCCGACTACGAACGTGCGAGGACGTCGCGCCTTAGCAATCGCTAAACCAACTCCGAGAGGTTATTGACCACGCCGGAGCACGATCAACCTGACCACGAGGGGCTGTTTCCTGCGAGCAAACGAAGAACAAGCAAGAAACTAAGATTGCAATCTGGATATTGCGAATATAAGATGAAAGCTTTATTGATCAAGGTGGGGTTCTGTGACGCCTTTGTCTGGTCGTTGAACACAAACGAAGTACGCGAAGTTGTAGCTATGGCGAACTTTTAATCTAAACAAAACCCAAAGTCTAAACGATGCCCTAAGGGCTGTATATATGGAGGAAGAGGGGGGAATTTCGTGGCCCTTGGTGGAGGGGTCCGAAATCAACCCTTATCTCTTGTTTCCCCACACATACGGACTCTAAAAATAGCCTATACTTATGTATTTCGAAATTACATGGGCCTGGCCCAATAATAAGGTGACGCAGCACCTAAAATAGCCTCGGGACGAAATTTATGAAGTGGCATCTTGTATATTTCGTCCAAGGCTTCATGCACCCATTATGGTGGCTTCAAAGTCCTGAAATCATCACTTGTAACTCCGTTCTTGTTCCCCTTGCGCATGCCATCATCTCCATGCTTGTTCTTGCTCCAATGTTCATCCTTCTCCAAGCTAGGCCCTTCATTTGTAAGCAAAACAAATGTATCCAATTTAGGCAGCATCATATTCTCATGAACATTAGAATCATTACCAAGAAACGAAAGTACCTGGTAATTTAGTTGGCGTGCACGAGCTCTAGTAATTGGTCCAGTATGTATAGCAGCAGGGGCTGTGGGTGTAACAATTGTATTGATGTCCTCATCTGGAGGGGTCCGAAATCAACCCTATCTCTTGTTTCCCCACACATACGGACTCTAAAAATAGCCTATACTTATGTATTTCGAAATTACATGGGCCTGGCCCAATAAAAAGGTGACGTAGCACCTATAATAGCCTCGGGATGAAATTTATGAAGTGGCATCTTGTATATTTCGTCCAAGGCTTCATGCACCCATTATGGTGGCTTCAAAGTCCTGAAATCATCACTTGTAACTCCGTTCTTGTTCCCCTTGCGCATGGCATCATCTCCATGCTTGTTCTTGCTCCAATGTTCATCCTTCTCCAATCTAGGCCCTTCATTTGTAAGCAAAACAAATGTATCCAATTTAGGCAGCATCATATTCTCATGAACATTAGAATCATTGCCAAGAAACGAAAGTACCTGATAATTTAATAGGCGTGCACGAGCTCTAGTAATTGGTCCCGTATATGTAGCAGTAGGGGCTGTGGGTGTAACAATGGCATTGATGTCCTCATCACTATAGTAGCCCCCGTGCCGTGGAGGCCGCACCGAGGAGCCTTCCAATGATTCTTGTGAGTAGCTGGGCGTCTAATATGGCGGCTTCATCCTCAAGCGGCGGAGCTACGCCCCACCGCATGGAGCCCGAAGCCCGAGGGGTGGCCGAAGAGGCTCCGGCCACCGAGCCCTTGCCTGGGACAGGCGAATTGCCTCACTCCTCCCCGGCAAACCATGGTGCAGAAGAGAGGCCTGGCCAAGCACAAGAGCTTGCACGTGGGCGGAGCGCCGTCCGCCACAACCTCCTCTAGATAGCTGCTGGCGCGCTTGGCCAGCTCGGAGCGGAGCTTGCCGATGTCGACTCCCGCACTACAAAAAAAAGACACATCCGTGACATTTTGGGCCGAACGAATTTTTTTCTGTCTAACTTATAACACTTCTATGACGATAATTGTGACAAAACCCGGTATCATCATAGATGTGGTGCGCTCCTACTTCTATGAAAAAATCATGACAGAAAATGGGCTTTTCGTCCTGGGCAGGCCGGAGACGTAGTATCATGACATTCTTTGGGCCGTCCATGACGGAAAAAACCATGGTAGAAGCAAGGGCGAGGAAAATTTCGGGGAGTTCCTGGTTACGGTGGGTGGTCGGGGGCCGAGCGATGCACGTTTCTCTCGTACACGTACGCGCGTGGGTGCGAGGCATTGGGCTCTAACTGAACCCGAGCGAGGCGTCACTTAACTAAACCCGAGCGATTGCACTGTAGGCTACGCGTTACTGAACCTGAGCTATCGAGTGATTCCTTCGCCACTGCTGCTAACTGAATCCGATCTATGCTGCCTCTGGATGAATAGTGAGCGTTGCTGGGGGGGTGGATGAATAGTGAGTGTTGCTGGGGGGGTTTGGATGAACAGTTCCCGGTGGGGGTGAATGAAGAGGACCCCGTGGTGTTGCCTCTTGATGAACATGACCCCGATCATCGAGCTGGTTGGGGCTGGATGAACAGGACCCCGTGGAGGGCTGGAAGAACAGGACGACCTCGTGGAGGGCTGGTTGAACAGTAGTCGGTGGAGGGCTGGATGAACAGTAGCCCGTGGAGGGGTGGTTGAACAGGAGCCCGTAGAGAGGGCTGGTTGAACAGTAGCCGGTGGAGTAGCGCGCGGTTGAGGCTGGATGAACATGAGCCCGTGGATGAACAGTCCCAGGTGGACGCTGGAGGAGGTCGATGGTGGATGAACAGTAGCTCGTGGAGGCTGGAGGAGGTCAACGGTGGAGATGAACAGTATCCCGTGGAGTCCCATTTTGCGGTACGCCACACCCCTCCCGATGAACAGGACCCCCGTTTCGACCGTAGCGCTCCAACACAAGTTCGTTTCCTTCGTTTGGCGGTACGACACACCCCTCCCGATCAAAAGGACCCCGTTTCGACCGTAGGAGGTCCAACAGAAGTCTGTTTCCTCCATTTTGCGGTACGCTAGACCCCTCCCGATGAACAGGATCCCGTTTCGACTGTGGCTGGTCGAACATAAGGTTGTTTCCTCCGTTCTACGGTATGCCAGGCCTCTTTTCCATCGGTTGTTCCATCCAAGCCCTCCCGATGAACACGACAACGCATCCGTTCCGACCGAGCCGGTTGGATCCCATGAACACGACGGCGATGCAGTTTCTCCATTCTGACCCAGCCATGTACATGAGCCCTGGCTGTACGTATGCACGAGTAGGCGTTTGAGACCCCGCCCGTATGTGCGTATGTGGCCGTATTTACTTTCTTGCACCCTGGCCGTTGTACGTACGTGTACATGCTACATGAGCACCTCTACTACGACACGTGCGCGTCTACATCGACCAGTATGTACAGACACGTTCGCGACCAGAATGACAACACTAGTATGCTTCGACCAGGTGGGTCCCGACTGTCAGGCACTTCCTTGCGTGCGAAGATGTAGCTGGCGGGTCCCAGTAGTCAGGGGGCGAGTCGGTTTTTTTGCCCGGACGCACTTCCTTGCGTGCGAAGATGTAGCTGGTGGGTCCCAACAGTGAGGGGGAAATGTTTTTTTCGCGAAATATGGTGGCCCGTCTGGTGGGTCTTTGCTGTCAGCTGGAGGAATAATTATTTTGTGCGTAATAAGGAGGCACTTCCTTGCGGTCGTCGTGGACCCAACTGTCAGCCTCTCCATGTACAGTACTCTTCCGATGGAAGTTATTCCTTACCCACATTGACCATGCCGCGCCGAGATCACCAGGGAGGTGGACGACGGCGAGGCCTAGGAAGGGGACGACGCGGAGCCGGGAAAGACGTGGCAGTGGATGCCCACGCGGAGAGGAGTACGAGGGTTCACTGATTCGGCTTTGGTGTGAGGCTGCCGTGGCCGCAGAATAACATGGGGTGTGGGTGAGTGGAGGGATGGCCTGGCCAGTGGTGGGAGTAGTAGGGGGCGGTGAGGACTCCGCAGCAGCACAGCCGGCCACGGGAGGCAGGAGTAGGCGGCACGACCAGCGCTGCTATGGGCGGCTGGAGCAAGAAGACCAGAGGTTGAAGAAGCACTACAGCCGTTGGATGGATATCGTACGGTCACTAGAGCTAGAATCGTTCATATTGACTAAGTTGACAAAGCCCTCCGTCCCCGTCAACTTAGTAGGCCCACAAGTCAGCATCCCACCATGCTGGGTCCCAGCTAGTAGGGGGAGTATTCATTTTTTTGTGCGTAATCAGGAGGCACTTCCTTGTGTGCGAAGATATAGCTGGTGGGTACGACCTGTCAGGGGGGGACGGTTTTTTCGTGAAATATAGAGGCCCTTTGTGACGCCCGAGTAATTAAGCTACAGTAATCCCATGCTAATGGTGCCATGTTACCTCCGTTACTGTTGCTAATCTATTGTTAGATCAAAACCGGTCCAAAACTCAAATTCAAAGTTTGGTAAATAATAAAAGTTTTCAAAAGTTATAACAAAAATGTTCGGGTAGTGCCTAATATCACTTAGGTAGTTATAGTGAAGAAAACATAATTTTACAAAGTGCTTAAGTGCTTTAAATTAAATATAACAGAAAACAAAAATAAATAAAATAAAGAAATTACAAAAACGAAAAAAACAAAAGGAGGAACCCCCGGGCTCCGGCCGAGCAGGCCATCAGC
>NC_057795.1:524926609-525070798 GCF_018294505.1 Triticum aestivum | reverse complement strand
CAGACTTCCCCACCGGTCTGCTTCCCCGTCGCTCACCGTCGTCCTCATCCTCCTCCCCGTTCCTAGACCGGAAAGGGCCCCCGACGTCGCTATCCACCGCACCGTCGCCAGAAACGCATCTCCGGTCCCTCCATCGAGCATACCGTTGCACAACTACAGGGCCGGTGAGGACCTCCCCGTCCGACCCCATCTTCCCTCCCTACGGTCACAGCGCTCGCGCTCAACCACGCGGCAACCGCCCGCCGCTTGTCGCGCCGCTCGAAACGGTGCTCGCGGGGCCCTGCTGACCGCACCCTCTGCGTGCACCAGTGGCCCTCCTCGCCTCGCTCCTGCGCCCGTCGGCGCGCACCTCCCCCGCTACTGCTTTTGCTGCCGCCGTCGCCCTCATTTTGCCGCTGCTACCAACTGCTCGAGCCCGCCTCCGCCAGCTGACCCCGCCCTGACCTCGCTCGCCTCTGCTCTGCTGCATCCCGTTCTCACCCATCGGGCGTCTCCCCTTCACGCCGCTCCCTTGCTGCTACTGCTCCGGCAGCCGCAGCCACACCCACCGGCACCCTACTTTGCCGCGGATGGCCTGGGCGAGTGCCCTACCGGGCTGGTGCCCGACACCCAGCATCGCCCGTAACAGCAGCGCCCAGCGCCCGCTTCCCCTGTGCCCGTTAAGGCCATGGGCCAATGACACGAGGGCCCCGCCCCAGAAGATTTTATAAACAAAGGATTAAAATAATAATAATAATAAATTCAATTAATTAAGTAGTTAATTAACAAAATTAATTAACTTGATTAATCCTGTTTAGTTAACCTAATTAATTGTTGATAGTTAATGAGACAGTAATTAGATTAGTTAAATCCTAATTAGAATAAACAGATTATGACATGCAGGACCTACACGTTAGATTGACCCAGCCCTGTTGACTGCTGACGTCATGCTGATGTCATGATGACGTCAGCATGCACTATTCTGGATAACGTTAGAATTAAATAGCTAAATAAATTCAAAAAATGATTAAAACTTTAGAAAATCATATAAAATAATCCGTAGCTTGGATGAAAAAACTTTGTACATGAAAGTTGCTCAGAACGAGGAGACGAATCCAGATACGTAGCCCGTTCGTCCGCCACACATACCTAGCATAGCAAACTCGCAACTTTCCCCCTCCCGTTCATTTGTCCGAAAATGCGAAACACCGGGGATACGTTCCCGGATGTTTCCCCCTTTTATCGGTATCACCTACTACCGCGTTAGGGCACACCGAACACCGCATATTGTCTTGTTACGCTTTGTGATGCTTTGATTGCTCTGTTATTTATTGTGTTCTCCCTCCGTTACTTCTTTCCGGTAGACCCCGAGACTGCCGGCGACCCCCAGTTTGACTACGGAGTTGACGACCCCTCCTTCTTGCCAGAGCAACCAGGCAAGCCCCCCCCCCTTGATCATCAGATATTGCCTATTCTCCTCTATATTTCTTGCATTAGAGTAGTGTAGCATGTTACTCCTTTCTGTTAATCCAATTCTGATTCATAGCCTGACATTGTTGCTACATCTGTTGATACCTTACCTGCATTCCTAAATGCTTAGTATAGGATGCTAGTTTATCATCATTGGCCCTACATTCTTGTCAGTCTGCTTTGCTATACTATTGGGCCGTGATCACTCAGGAGGTGATCACGGGTATATGCTATACATATATACATACTACAGATGGTGACTAAAGTCGGGTCGGCTCGAGGAGTACCCACAAGTGATTCATGGATTGGGGGCTTTAAGGACCTTTGTCCCGACGGCCCTCTGTGTGGATCTTTGTGGCGGAGCGACAGGGCAGGTTGAGACCACCTAGGCGAGAGGTGGACCTGGCCCTGGTCGGCGTTCGCGGTTGCTTCATAATAACACGCTTAACGAGATCTTGGTATTTGATCTGAGTCTGGCCACTGGCCTATACGCACTAACCAACTACGCGGGAAAGATATGGGCACTCGACGTCGTGGTATCAGCCGAAGCCTTCTTGACGTCAATGACGGAGTGGCGCGCGCCAGATTGGACCGCGTAACGTGACATCCTTTGTAATGGATGTTGCTAGGTCTGCTTCTGGCCGCCCATGCAACATGCAGGTGTGCAATGGGCGATGGGCCCAGACCCCTGCACGCATAGGATTTAGACCGACGTGCTGACCTCTCTGTTGTGCCTAGGTGGGGCTGCGACATGTTGATCTTCCGAGGCCGGGCATGACCCAGGAAAGTGTGTCCGGCCAAATGGGATCGAGTGTGTTGGGTTATGTGGCGCACCCCTACAGGCAAGTTAATCTATTCGAATAGCCGTGTCCCTCGGTAAAAGGATGACCCGGAGTTGTACCTTGACCTTATGACAACTAGAATGGGATACTTAATAAAACAGACCCAGACAAGTTCCACAGACAACCCGGTGATCGCTTTTCCGCAGGGCGACGAGGGGAGGATCGCCGAGTAGGATTATGCTATGCGATGCTACTTGGAGGACTTCTATCTACACTCTTCTAAATGCTGCAAGATGGAGGCTGCCAGAAGCGTAGTCTTCGATAGGACTAGCTATCCCCCTATTATTCTGGCTTTCTGCAGTTCAGTCCACTGATATGGCCTCCTTACACATATACCCATGCATATGTAGTGTAGCTCCTTGCTTGCGAGTACTTTGGATGAGTACTCACGGTTGCTTTGCTCCCTCTTTTCCCCTGTTTTCCTCTTCTTCTCGGATGCCGCAACCAGACGTTGGAGCCCAGGAGCCAGACGCCACCGTCGATGATGACTACTACACTGGAGGTGCCTACTACTACGTGCAGCCTGCTGACGACGACCAGGAGTAGTTAGGAGGATCCCAGGCAGGAGGCATGCGCCTCTTTCGATCTGTATCCCAGTTTGTGCTAGCCATCTTATGGCAACTTGTTTAACTTATGTCTGTACTCAGATATTGTTGCTTCCGCTGACTCGTCTATGATCGAGCACTTGTATTCGAGCCCTTGAGGCCCCTGGCTTGTATTATGATGCTTGTATGACTTATTTTATTTGTAGAGTTGTGTTGTGATATCTTATCCCATGAGTCCCTGATCTTGATCGTACACGTTTGCGTGTATGATTAGTGTATGATTGAATCGGGGGCGTCACACCCTTGTGGTGGGTCCCAGATGTCAGCTAGAGGAATCATTATTTTGCGCGTAATAAGGAGACATTTCCTTGTGTGCGACCGTGGACCCATCTGTCAGCCTCTCCACGTACAGTCCACGTCCGATGGAAGTCGTTCCTTGACCACGTTGACCACGCCGCGCCGAGAGCTCCAGGGCGGTGGACGATGGCGAGGCCTAGGAAGGGGACGACGCGGTGCCGAGGAAGAAGCGGCAGTGGATGCCCACGCAGAGAGGGCTATGAGGGTACACTTGTTCGGCTGCGATGTGAGGCAGTCGTCGCCGCAGGGCCTGGCTAGCCGTGGGAGTAGTAGGGGCGGTGAGGCCTCAACGGTTGCACAGCCAGCCACTGGAGGCAGGAGCAGGCGGTCTCACCGGCGGTGGTTTGGGCGGCTGGTGCAAGAAGAGCAGCGATTGAAGAAGTAGCAGGACTGTTTGATTCAAATCCAACGGTCACTGCTGCTAGAATCGTTTGTTGACTAAGTTGACAAGCCCTGCGTACGCGTCAACTTAGTAGGCCCACAGGTCAGCCTCCCAAACGGTGCGCCCCTAATGTCAGTGGGAGGAATCATTTTGTTCGCGTAATAAGGAGGCAGTTGATTGTGTGCGACCAGGCCAACGGAGGGAGTAGGGTGGGCCGGTGAAGCCTGCGTGGCATCACAGCGGGCCACAAGAGGAGGGAGCAGGCAGTTCCGCTGGCGCTAGTTTAGGCGGGTGGAGCATGAAGATCAGAGATTGAAGAAGCACGTCAGCCATTGGATGGACATCCAATACCCACTCCTGCTAGAATAGTGTGTTGACTGACAAAGCCTTGCGTAAACAAGTCAGCCTCGAAATCTGTGGCGTGTATAGCCCATTTGCTATTATTTTTATATTTTTTACTCATTTTCTAATTCATATGGAATTTATTGCAGCCCGTTTTCCATTATTAGAATTGCTGCCCATTTTTTGGACAGTACCAGGGTTAAAAAATTAACTAAATATGTGCGAAATTTTGAAAATTCACAATTTTTTGCTAGGGAACAAAATATTCTTAATCCAAAAATTAGTAGCCATACTAAAACAAATTTAAAAATAAATTAGTACTATGTCATGTTAAATCCAATGAAATACTCCCTCTGTCCCATAACTCTTGTCTTATATTTGTCTAGATACGGATGTATTAGATACGGATGTATCAAGTCATGTTTTGGTATTAGATACTCCCTCCGTCCCAAAATTCTTGTCTTAGATTGGTCTAGATACGGATGTATCTAATACTAAAACATGACTTGATACATCCGTATCTAGACAAATCTAAGACAAGAATTTTGGGACGGAGGGAGTACATATGTATCTAGACTAATCTAAGACAAGAAATTTGGGACGGAGGGAGTATAAAATATCAATGAAGAACAAAAACAAAAAAAATAAACTAACATCCCATTTTCTATAAATTTTTTGGAATTTTCAACCCCTTTGATATTACTTTTAACAGACAGTGACCATACTCTTTGGCCAGGCCAGAATGCATCCCTCCTCATCTTGAAAGATTTACAGCCCAGTAAGTCGGAGAAAACAAATAGGCCCAGCTTGGGTATTCTTCAAAAAGAAATACTGGGCTACCTATTTTCCCAAAGAAAAAACTGGTGGTCTGGTCATGTTGTTAGACGGGCCACAGAGACGCACAACACAGTTTATAGCCTGCTCCTCCAAATTACTACTCAAAAAAAGTTGTGCAATTCTGTCATTAATTGACTATACGTTGAAAATGATGTGGGTCCCAGATATCAGCAGGGTGGATTAGAGTAAAAAAATGAGGGGTGCATCTGAGTAGTAAAAGAGGCGCTTGCTTGTGCTCGGGAGTGGACCTGGTGGGTCCGTACTGTCATACTCACAACTACAGTCCTCTCCCGATTTACTATGTTGACAGGGACCATTTCGAAAAAACTATGTTGACAGGGGCGGATGGTGGCGCCGCGACGAGCGCACCAAGGCGGAGGATAAAGTGTTGTCGCCAAGGTGCTGGGCTGGGTTGGGCATTCTTATTGAAAAATAAAAATGGTCCGAAACTATTTACAATGTTGACTACAATTTGCATGGGTCTGCTGGTTGCCGGAAGAAAATGCTGGGAGAAAGAAGACTGGTCGCTATCTTTGCCTAAGAATAATATTGACTGAATGTAACGACACTATGATAGAGGCAAAGGTGTCCCGTTTTTCGATGAGAAGGTGGATTTCGCTTTGGTGGAAGTCGACTTTGACGATCCGACTACGAACGTGCGAGGACGTCGTGCCTTAGCAATCGCTAAACCAACTCCGAGAGGTTATTGACCACGCCGGGGCACGATCAACCTGACCACGAGGGTCTGTTTCCTGCGAGCAAACGAAGAACAAGCAAGAAACTAAGATTGCAATCTGGATATTGCGAATATAAGATGAAAGCTTTATTGATCAAGGTGGGGTTCTGTGACGCCTTTGTCTGGTCGTTGAACACAAACGAAGTACGCGAAGTTGCAGCTATGGCGAACTTTTGATCTAAACAAAACCCAAAGTCTAAACGATGCCCTAAGGGCTGTATATATGGAGGAAGAGGGGGGAATTTCGTGGCCCTTGGTGGAGGGGTCCGAAATCAACCCTATCTCTTGTTTCCCCACACATACGGACTCTAAAAATAGCCTATACTTATGTATTTCGAAATTACATGGGCCTGGCCCAATAATAAGGTGACGCAGCACCTAAAATAGCCTCGGGACGAAATTTATGAAGTGGCATCTTGTATATTTCGTCCAAGGCTGCATGCACCCATTATGGTGGCTTCAAAGTCCTGAAATCATCACTTGTAACTCCGTTCTTGTTCCCCTTGCGCATGCCATCATCTCCATGCTTGTTCTTGCTCCAATGTTCATCCTTCTCCAAGCTAGGCCCTTCATTTAGGCAGCATCATATTCTCATGAACATTAGAATCATTACCAAGAAACGAAAGTACCTGGTAATTTAGTTGGCGTGCACGAGCTCTAGTAATTGGTCCAGTATGTATAGCAGTAGGGGCTGTGGGTGTAAGAATTGTATTGATGTCCTCATCACTAAGGGATTCGCGTATATAACCTTTGTCGAGAAGCTCTTGTACTTGACGCATAATCTCCTTCGTCTCCTCTGGATTGGTACGGTATGGTGCACGGTTTGGCAGTGAAGCACCGGGAATTAAGTCAATCTGATGCTCAATCCCTCGAATAGGCGGTAATCCCGGTGGCACGTCTTGTGGAAAGACGTCAGCGAACTCCTGCAAAATGTTAATGACAGCAGGAGGCAAAGAGGAAGGCACGTCCTCGAATGAAAATAATGCCTCTTTGCACACAAAAGCATAGCAAACAGATTTGCTGAAATCTAGCTCATCAATATCAGATTTGGTGGCAAATAAACATGCACTTTTCAATTTAATTTCAGAAGCAACACTAGATGGTTTATTATTAGGCTTCATTTGTTGCTCAAATTCTTTTGCCACAATCTGATTTTCACTCTTATTCGTCTCCTGTTTTGCTTTATTAGCTCTATTAATATCATCTTTCAAAATGGAATTAGGAGTCATAGGAAGCAAAGTAATATTTTTATCCTTATGAACAAGAGTATAGTGATTGTTTCTACCATGGTGTACAGAATTTTTATCAAATTGCCAAGGTCTACCAAGTAATAAGGAACATGCTTGCATAGGTACCACATCACAATCAACATAATCAGCATATGTAGAGATACTAAAATGCACACGAACAGTACGTGTTACCTTAACCTTGCCGCTGTTGTTGAACCATTGGATGTAGTAAGGATGTGGATGTGGTCTTGTGGTGAGAGAAAGCTTCTCCACCATCTCCATGCTAGCCAAGTTGTTGCAGCTCCCTCCGTCTATTATGACGCGCACAGAACGTTCCTTCACAACTCCCTTGGTATGGAACAAATTGTTCCTCTGATTTTGCTCAGCTTGTGTGACCTGCACACTCAAAACACGTTGAGCAACTAAACATTCATACCTGTCAGCGTCTTCAGGAGCCATGTATTGCGTCTCATGATCGGAATCATCTCCACCATGTTCTTCACGTGTAATAAGAGCCAATGTCTCCTCATCATAGTCACTAGCGGACTCATATCCACCATCCGCGGTAGCAATCATCACACGCGGAGATTTGCATTCCCTCGCATAATGACCTCCTCCCTTACAACGACGACAAATAATATCACTGGTGTGCCCTGTTGATGCCATGGAAGAAGAAGAACGCTGTGCAGGCCCCGCAGGTGCGCTCCTGGCACATAATGGTGGTTGTGCCTGTTTTCTTGTATCACGGCTGGAGGTGGCACCGGATGGAGGTGCTGGTGCAGTTGAAGTAGAAGATGCTCGTGGTGTCCATGATGAAGGTCGGCCTGCAGAAAAGTTAGTTCGCCCCAATGCTTGTCGATCCTGCACTTCACGTTCAGCTTTACAAGCAAGATGGAATAAACGAGTGATATTAGTATACTCCTTATAGTCTAGAATGGTCTGAATCTCTCTATTTAATCCACCCAGAAAACGTGCAAGCATAGCTTCATTCTCCTCAACAATACCACATCTAATCATGCCAGTTTGTAATTCCTGATAATATTCTTCTACAGAATTTTTCCCTTGTCTTAAACGCTGCAATTTTTGAAGCAATTCACGTTGATAATATGGTGGAACCCAACGCGTACGCATAGCAGTTTTCAAAGCAGCCCAAGTAGTTGGAATAGGATATAATCTACAATGTTCAGACCACCATACACATGCAAAACTAGTGAAAGCACAAACGGCAGCAGCAACTCGTCTCTCCTCAGGATATTGTAAACATGTAAATCGTTGTTCAGTTTCTAACTCCCAAGTAAGATTGATAGAGGCGGAGGTGTCCCGTCTTTCGATGAGATGGTGGATTTCGCTTTGGTGGAAGTCGACTTTGACGATCCGACTACGAACGTGCGAGGACGTCGCGCCTTAGCAATCGCTAAACCAACTCCGAGAGGTTATTGACCACGCCGGAGCACGATCAACCTGACCACGAGGGTCTGTTTCCTGCGAGCAAACGAAGAACAAGCAAGAAACTAAGATTGCAATCTGGATATTGCGAATATAAGATGAAAGCTTTATTGATCAAGGTGGGGTTCTGTGACGCCTTTGTCTGGTCGTTGAACACAAACGAAGTACGCGAAGTTGCAGCTATGGCGAACTTTTAATCTAAACAAAACCCAAAGTCTAAACGATGCCCTAAGGGCTGTATATATGGAGGAAGAGGGGGGAATTTCGTGGCCCTTGGTGGAGGGGTCCGAAATCAACCCTATCTCTTGTTTCCCCACACATACGGACTCTAAAAATAGCCTATACTTATGTATTTCGAAATTACATGGGCCTGGCCCAATAATAAGGTGATGCAGCACCTAAAATAGCCTCGGGACGAAATTTATGAAGTGGCATCTTGTATATTTCGTCCAAGGCTTCATGCACCCATTATGGTGGCTTCAAAGTCCTGAAATCATCACTTGTAACTCCATTCTTGTTCTTGCTCCAATGTTCATCCTTCTCCAAGCTAGGCCCTTCATTTGTAAGCAAAACAAATGTATCCAATTTAGGCAGCATCATATTCTCATGAACATTAGAATCATTACCAAGAAACGAAAGTACCTGGTAATTTAGTTGGCGTGCACGAGCTCTAGTAATTGGTCCAGTATGTATAGCAGCAGGGGCTGTGGGTGTAACAATTGTATTGATGTCCTCATCATCCTCCCCTTCTTGAAATGAAGTCGTCCTCGACGGAAGTTCATCTTCCTCACCCAAATAAGGCTTCAAATCTGCAATGTTAAAAGTGGGACTAACCCCAAAATCTGCAGGCAGCTCAAGTTTATATGCATTATCATTTATTTTCTCTAACACCTTACAGGGACCATCAGCACGTGGCATTAGCTTTGATTTGCGCAAATCAGGAAATCTATCCTTACGCAAATGTAACCAAACAAGATCTCCAGGTGCAAACACAACATGTTTTCTACCCTTATCTCCAGCAAGTTTATATTTAGCATTCATACGCTCAATGTTTTCCTTAGTTAACTCATGCATTTTTTAAATCAATTCAGCATGTTGTTTAGCATCAAAATTAACCTTCTCCGAAGATGGAAGAGGCAACAAATCAATAGGTGCACGAGGTAGGAAACCATACACAACTTCAAAAGGGCACATCTTAGTAGTAGAATGCAATGAACGATTATAAGCAAATTCAATATGAGGCAAGCATTCCTCCCACATTTTCTTATTATTCTTCAAAACAGCCCTAAGCATAGTAGACAACGTTCTATTGACTACTCCAGTTTGTCCATCAGTTTGGGGGTGACAAGTAGTACTAAAAAGCAGTTTAGTCCCCAACTTAGCCCATAAACATCTCCAAAAGTGGCTAAGAAATTTAGTATCACGATCAGAAACAATAGTATTTGGCACACCATGCAAGCGAATAATTTCACGAAAGAACAAATCAGCAACATTAACAGCATCATCGCTTTTCTGACATGGTATAAAGTGTGCCATTTTCGAGAATCTATCCACGACAACAAATATGCTATCCCTCCCCTTCTTTGTTCGAGGTAAACCTAAAACAAAGTCCATAGATATATCCTCCCAAGGAACACTAGGTACAGGCAAAGGCATATATAAACCATGAGGATTGAGTCGTGACTTAGCTTTTTGACATGTAGTGCATCGAGCAATAAAACGCTCAACATCCCGTCTCATCTTTGGCCAAAAGAAATGTGTAGCAAGTACGTCCTCCGTCTTCTTCACGCCAAAGTGTCCCATTAATCCTCCTCCATGCGCCTCCTGCAACAACAAAAGACGAACGGAGCTAGCTGGAATGCATAGCTTGTTAGCACGAAACACAAATCCATCGTTAACGACAAACTTGTTCCACATTCTTCCTTCTTTACAATTCTGCATTACATCTTTAAAATTAGCATCATGCACATATTGATCTTTGATGGTCTCCAAACCAAATATTTTGAAGTCAAGTTGTGAAAGCATAGTATAGCGACGAGACAATGCATCAGCAATAACATTTTCTTTTCCCTTCTTGTGTTTAATGACATAAGGGAAAGTCTCAATGAATTCAACCCATTTAGCATGTCTACGATTCAGTTTAGCTTGACTTTTAATATGTTTCAAAGATTCATGATCAGAATGTATAACAAATTCTTTGGGCCATAAATAATGTTGCCATGTTTCTAAAGTCCGAACAAGAGCATATAATTCTTTATCATAAGTAGAATAACTCAGACTAGGCCCACTCAATTTTTCAGAAAAGTATGCAACATGTTTGCCATCTTGTAATAACACACCTCCTAATCCAATTCCACTAGCATCACATTCAAGCTCAAAAGTCTTATTAAAATCAGGAAGTTGGAGTAAAGGAGCATGTGTCAACTTATCTTTCAATACCGTGAAGGCTTCTTCCTGTGCGGTACCCCAAACAAAAGGCACATCCTTCTTTGTAAGCTCGTTGAGAGGTGCAGCAATGGTGCTGAAATCTCTCACAAAACGCCTATAGAATCCAGCGAGGCCAAGAAAACTCCTCACTTGTGTGACCGTTTTGGGCTGCGGCCAACTCTCAATAGCTTCAATCTTGGCTTTATCAACTTCAATTCCCTGTGGAGTAACAACATAGCCAAGAAAAGATACTCGATCGGTGCAAAAGGTGCACTTCCCAAGGTTACCAAACAAACGTGCATCACGTAGAGCAATAAAAACAGCACGTAAATGTTCCAAATGTTCCTCCAAAGATCTGCTATAAATCAATATGTCATCAAAGTAAACGACCACAAATCGTCCAATGAAAGCACGTAAAACTTCGTTCATTAATCTCATGAAAGTACTAGGTGCATTAGTTAATCCAAAAGGCATGACTAACCACTCATATAATCCAAACTTAGTTTTAAATGCTGTTTTCCATTCATCTCCCAATTTCATACGAATTTGATGGTAGCCACTACGCAAATCAACTTTGGAGAATATTGTAGAGCCACTCAATTCATCAAGCATATCATCTAGCCTAGGAATAGGATGACGATAACGAATAGTAATATTATTAATGCCTCTACAATCAACACACATACGTGATGTACCATCCTTTTTCGGCACTAGAATAATAGGAACAGCACAAGGACTAAGGGATTCGCGTATATAACCTTTGTCGAGAAGCTCTTGTACTTGACGCATAATCTCCTTCGTCTCCTCTGGATTGGTACGGTATGGTGCACGGTTTGGCAGTGAAGCACCGGGAATTAAGTCAATCTGATGCTCAATCCCTCGAATAGGCGTTAATCCCGGTGGCACGTCTTGTGGAAAAACGTCAGCGAACTCCTGCAAAATGTTAGTGACAGCAGGAGGCAAAGAGGAAGGCACGTCCTCGAATGAAAATAATGCCTCTTTGCACACAAAAGCATAGCAAACAGATTTGCTGAAATCTAGCTCATCAATATCAGATTTGGTGGCAAATAAACATGCACTTTTCAATTTAATTTCAGAAGCAACACTAGATGGTTTATTATTATGCTTCATTTGTTGCTCAAATTCTTTTGCCACAATCTGATTTTCACTCTTATTCTTCTCCTGTTGTGCTTTATTAGCTCTATTAATATCATCTTTCAAAATGGAATCAGGAGTCATAGGAAGCAAAGTAATATTTTTATCCTTATGAACAAGAGTATAGTGATTGTTTCTACCATGGTGTACAGAATTTTTATCAAATTGCCATGGTCTACCAAGTAATAAGGAACATGCTTGCATAGGTACCACATCGCAATAAACATAATCAGCATATGTAGAGATACTAAAATGCACACGAACAGTACGTGTTACCTTAACCTTGCCGCTGTTGTTGAACCATTGGATGTAGTAAGGATGTGGATGTGGTCTTGTGGTGAGAGAAAGCTTCTCCACCATCTCCATGCTAGCCAAGTTGTTGCAGCTCCCTCCGTCTATTATGACGCGCACAGAACGTTCCTTCACAACTCCCTTGGTATGGAACAAATTGTGCCTCTGATTTTGCTCAGCTTGTGTGACCTGCACACTCAAAACACGTTGAGCAACTAAACATTCATACCTGTCAGCGTCTTCAGGAGCCATGTATTGCGTCTCATGATCAGAATCATCTCCACCATGTTCTTCACGTGTAATAAGAGCTAATGTCTCCTCATCATAGTCACTAGCGGACTCATATCCACCATCCGCGGTAGCAATCATCACACGCGGAGATTTGCATTCTCTCGCATAATGACCTCCTCCCTTACAACGACGACAAATAATATCACTTGTGTGCCCTGTTGATGCTATGGAAGAAGAAGAAGGCTGTGTAGGCCCCGCAAGTGCGCTCTTGGCAGATAATGGTGGTTGTGCCTGTTTTCTTGTATCACGGCTGGAGGTGGCACCTGATGGAAGTGCTGGTGCAGTTGAAGTAGAAGATGCACGTGGTGTCCATGATGAAGGTCGGCCTGCAGAAAAGTTAGTTCGCCCCAATGCTTGTCGATCCTGCACTTCACGTTCAGCTTTACAAGCAAGATGGAATAAACGAGTGATATTAGTATACTCCTTATAGTCTAGAATGGTCTGAATCTCTCTATTTAATCCACCCAGAAAACGTGCAAGCATAGCTTCATTCTCCTCAACAATACCACATCTAATCATGCCAGTTTGTAATTCCTGATAATATTCTTCTACAAAAATTTTTCCTTGTCTTAAACGCTGCAATTTTTGAAGCAATTCACGTTGATAATATGGTGGAACCCAACGCATACGCATAGCAGTTTTCAAAGCAGCCCAAGTAGTTGGAATAGGATATAATCTACAATGTTCAGACCACCATACACATGCAAAACTAGTGAAAGCACAAACAGCATCAGCAACTCGTCTCTCCTCAGGATATTGTAAACATGTAAATCGTTGTTCAGTTTCTAACTCCCAAGTAAGATAAATATCAGGAACATATCTACCCTCAAATGGTGGAATATTCAATTTCAGTTTAGGAATATGGACATCATCTCGTACCTGAGGTGGTGGTGCAGGCCTACCATGACGAATATATACCTGAGGTCGACCTGCTGGTGGTGGTGCTGGTGGCTGCTCGTAGATCTGATTTTGATCAACCTCATCCTCATAATCACCCGCATACTCATCATCCTCCTGGGTACCAGCAGGAGCAGTAGCAGGAGCCAAAGAAGCACCAACAGCAGTAGCAGCGGCACCAGAAGTTTGTCCTGTCTCAATAGGAACACGCTGTGCTCGTCCATACTGATTCGGAAGGGGGCGTAGTTGTTGTTGTTGCAGAGGTGCGACAGGTGCAGCCGGTGGTGGAAGACGCGCAAGCAGTTCATTAAATCTGTTATCGAGCTTTGTTTCGAACGTCTTCTCAAGGCCAGTGATCTTCTCCATGGCCTCTTCAAAATTGTTCAGCACATCTTGTACCTGTTTGATGAGGACATCAATACAATTGTTACACCCACAGCCCCTGCTGCTATACATACTGGACCAATTACTAGAGCTCGTGCACGCCAACTAAATTACCAGGTACTTTCGTTTCTTGGTAATGATTCTAATGTTCATGAGAATATGATGCTGCCTAAATTGGATACATTTGTTTTGCTTACAAATGAAGGGCCTAGCTTGGAGAAGGATGAACATTGGAGCAAGAACAAGCATGGAGATGATGGCATGCGCAAGGGAAACAAGAACGGAGTTACAAGTGATGATTTCAGGACTTTGAAGCCACCATAATGGGTGCATGAAGCCTTGGACGAAATATACAAGACGCCACTTCATAAATTTCGTCCCGAGGCTATTTTAGGTGCTGCGTCACCTTATTATTGGGCCAGGCCCATGTAATTTCGAAATACATAAGTATAGGCTATTTTTAGAATCCGTATGTGTGGGGAAACAAGAGATAGGGTTGATTTCGGACCCCTCCACCAAGGGCCACGAAATTCCCCCCTCTTCCTCCATATATACAGCCCTTAGGGCATCGTTTAGACTTTGGGTTTTGTTTAGATTAAAAGTTCGCCATAGCTGCAACTTCGCGTACTTCGTTTGTGTTCAACGACCAGACAAAGGCGTCACAGAACCCCACCTTGATCAATAAAGCTTTCATCTTATATTCGCAATATCCAGATTGCAATCTTAGTTTCTTGCTTGTTCTTCGTTTGCTCGCAGGAAACAGACCCTCGTGGTCAGGTTGATCGTGCTCCGGCGTGGTCAATAACCTCTCGGAGTTGGTTTAGCGATTGCTAAGGCGCGACGTCCTCACACGTTCGTAGTCGGATCGTCAAAGTCGACTTCCACCAAAGCGATATCCATCATCTCATCGAAAGACGGGACACCTTTGCCTCTATCAGAATCTCTCTATTTAATCCACCCAGAAAACGTGCAAGCATAGCTTCATTCTCCTCAACAATACCACATCTAATCATGCCAGTTTGTAATTCCTGATAATATTCTTCTACAGAATTTTTTCCTTGTCTTAAACGCTGCAATTTTTGAAGCAATTCACGTTGATAATATGGTGGAACCCAACGCGTACGCATAGCAGTTTTCAAAGCAGCCCAAGTAGTTGGAATAGGATATAATCTACAATGTTCAGACCACCATACACATGCAAAACTAGTGAAAGCACAAACAGCAGCAGCAACTCGTCTCTCCTCAGGATATTGTAAACATGTAAATCGTTGTTCAGTTTCTAACTCCCAAGTAAGATATATATCAGGAACATATCTACCCTCAAATGGTGGAATATTCAATTTCAGTTTAGGAATATGGACATCATCTCGTACCTGAGGTGGTGGTGCAGGCCTACCATTACGAATATATACCTGAGGTCGACCTGCTGGTGGTGGTGCTGGTGGTTGCTCGTAGATCTGATTTTGATCAACCTCATCCTCATAATCGCCCGCATACTCATCATCCTCCTGGGTACCAGCAGGAGCAGTAGCAGGAGCCAAAGAAACACCAACAGCAGTACCAGCGGCACCAGAATTTTGTCCTGGCACAATAGGAACACGCTGTGCTCGTCCATACTGATTCAGAAGGGGGCGTAGTTGTTGTTGTTGCAGAGGTGCGACAGGTGCAGCCGGTGGTGGAAGACGCGCAAGCAGTTCATTAAATCTGTTATCGAGCTTTGTTTCGAACGTCTTCTCAAGGCCAGTGATCTTCTCCATGGCCTCTTCAAAATTGTTCAGCACATCTTGTACCTGTTCAGTCATCATTTGCTGAAACTTATCATGAAGCTCCTTGTTCGATAAGTTCTCCCAGTCAATCTCGTCGGCTTGTGATCCTGGCATGGTTAGCAGCAATAGAAACACACAAGAATATGATCCTACAGACTACTAAGAAGTGGTGGTGGTGTATCACAAATCCGTCAAGCAAATCTCAAATTCTTACCAGTTCTTACCCAGCAGCAGGCGGTGATCGGCAACCGTTGTAGTCAAAAACTCTCAAAGCGTGGATAGAGCGATTACCAGGGAGAGTCGAACACACGACGTAGATGTATGTGGAGCTGGGAAGGCTTATAGTATGGTAGCAAAAAGGGTCAGCAATAATCAATTCAGAGATGCAAAGTTGAATAAACGTTCAACGACGGTACTGTGCTGGTCCTAGGCTAGACTGTGCTAGAGACGCGAGCCTAGAACACCAACAAAATCACGGCGCGGCACGTAAACAAGGGAAAAGCACACTCTGAATTTTTTTTTCGCTCTTTTTTTTTGTTGCGCTCTTTTTTTTGCGCTGTTTTTTTTTTGCGAAAAATCACTATAATGGCGAGTGTCTCAAAACTCTTCCTAGCTCAAACTGACAGGATGGGCACAAAATTTTTCGACCAAATTTTTTTTTTTCGACTGCCCGGACCCAAAAACTGGAAACGGGTCAAAAAAAACTTCCTATAAGGGCACCTGTCTCAAAACACTCAGAAACACCTAAAAATAGGATAGCGGAGCGTGGCTACCCGACTCCCTTTTTTTTCCGAAACCTACTCCGGCAAGGAAGCACGAATCGGAATCTAGATGGATCTCGAAAACAACCCTAATAAGCAAGGAACTCGGATTGGTGGTGGATATATGGTGGTGGTATATGGCAGCGGTGGTGGTAGCGGTGGTAGTATATGGATATGGATCGATGGTGGTATATGGGCATGGATTGGTGGTGGTATATGGATACGGATTCGGAGCGGTGGCGGATAAGCGGTGGTGGTAGATGGCAGGGGCGATGATGATGGTGCGGCGGCGGCGTGACAACTTATGACCAGAACTCGAAACTCTAAAAGACTAGACGCTAAGACCAGCAACTAGACCGACGATGCAACCGCAAATTCAACAAAGCAAAACCCTAAAAAGATTATGCAAAGGCTCATTGGTTCGGATATGATGAACTAACCCCAATTTTTTTTGTGTGGCTTTTTCGTGGACTGTAGGTATGAAGAACAGACTCGATCTAAACTACGAAAAACTGTAAAATCTCACCGAGCAACCTGGAAATCTGATACCACTTGATAGAGGCAAAGGTGTCCCGTTTTTCGATGAGAAGGTGGATTTCGCTTTGGTGGAAGTCGACTTTGACGATCCGACTACGAACGTGCGAGGACGTCGCGCCTTAGCAATCGCTAAACCAACTCCGAGAGGTTATTGACCACGCCGGGGCACGATCAACCTGACCACGAGGGTCTGTTTCCTGCGAGCAAACGAAGAACAAGCAAGAAACTAAGATTGCAATCTGGATATTGCGAATATAAGATGAAAGCTTTATTGATCAAGGTGGGGTTCTGTGACGCCTTTGTCTGGTCGTTGAACACAAACGAAGTACGCGAAGTTGCAGCTATGGCGAACTTTTGATCTAAACAAAACCCAAAGTCTAAACGATGCCCTAAGGGCTGTATATATGGAGGAAGAGGGGGGAATTTCGTGGCCCTTGGTGGAGGGGTCCGAAATCAACCCTATCTCTTGTTTCCCCACACATACGGACTCTAAAAATAGCCTATACTTATGTATTTCGAAATTACATGGGCCTGGCCCAATAATAAGGTGACGCAGCAACTAAAATAGCCTCGGGACGAAATTTATGAAGTGGCATCTTGTATATTTCGTCCAAGGCTTCATGCACCCATTATGGTGGCTTCAAAGTCCTGAAATCATCACTTGTAACTCCGTTCTTGTTCCCCTTGCGCATGCCATCATCTCCATGCTTGTTCTTGCTCCAATGTTCATCCTTCTCCAAGCTAGGCCCTTCATTTGTAAGCAAAACAAATGTATCCAATTTAGGCAGCATCATATTCTCATGAACATTAGAATCATTACCAAGAAACGAAAGTACCTGGTAATTTAGTTGCCGTGCACGAGCTCTAGTAATTGGTCCAGTATGTATAGCAGCAGGGGCTGTGGGTGTAACAATTGTATTGATGTCCTCATCATCCTCCCCTTCTTGAAATGAAGTCGTCCTCGACGGAAGTTCATCTTCCTCACCCAAATAAGGCTTCAAATCTGCAATGTTAAAAGTGGGACTAACCCCAAAATCTGCAGGCAGCTCAAGTTTATATGCATTATCATTTATTTTCTCTAACACCTTAAAGGGACCATTAGCACGTGGCATTAACTTTGATTTGCGCAAATCAGGAAATCTATCCTTACGCAAATGTAACCAAACAAGATCTCCAGGTGCAAACACAACATGTTTTCTACCCTTATCTCCAGCAAGTTTATATTTAGCATTCATGCGCTCAATGTTTTCCTTAGTTAACTCATGCATTTTTAAAATCAATTCAGCACGTTGTTTAGCATCAAAATTAACCTTCTCCGAAGATGGAAGAGTGATAGAGGCTAAGGTGTCCCGTCTTTCGATGAGATGGTGGATTTCGCTTTGGTGGAAGTCGACTTTGACGATCCGACTACGAACGTGCGAGGACGTCGCGCCTTAGCAATCGCTAAACCAACTCCGAGAGGTTATTGACCACGCCGGAGCACGATCAACCTGACCACGAGGGTCTGTTTCCTGCGAGCAAACGAAGAACAAGCAAGAAACTAAGATTGCAATCTGGATATTGCGAATATAAGATGAAAGCTTTATTGATCAAGGTGGGGTTCTGTGACGCCTTTGTCTGGTCGTTGAACACAAACGAAGTACGCGAAGTTGCAGCTATGGCGAACTTTTAATCTAAACAAAACCCAAAGTCTAAACGATGCCCTAAGGGCTGTATATATGGAGGAAGAGGGGGGAATTTCGTGGCCCTTGGTGGAGGGGTCCGAAATCAACCCTATCTCTTGTTTCCCCACACATATGGACTCTAAAAATAGCCTATACTTATGTATTTCGAAATTACATGGGCCTGGCCCAATAATAAGGTGACGCAGCACCTAAAATAGCCTCGGGATGAAATTTATGAAGTGGCATCTTGTATATTTCGTCCAAGGCTTCATGCACCCATTATGGTGGCTTCAAAGTCCTGAAATCATCACTTGTAACTCCGTTCTTGTTCCCCTTGCGCATGCCATCATCTCCATGCTTGTTCTTGCTCCAATGTTCATCCTTCTCCAAGCTAGGCCCTTCATTTGTAAGCAAAACAAATGTATCCAATTTAGGCAGCATCATATTCTCATGAACATTAGAATCATTACCAAGAAACGAAAGTACCTGGTAATTTAGTTGGCGTGCACGAGCTCTAGTAATTGGTCCAGTATGTATAGCAGCAGGGGCTGTGGGTGTAACAATTGTATTGATGTCCTCATCACACTATCATAGGAAATAATATCCTCATGTTAAATCGTGAATTTAAAGAACTAGTGCATGAGCATTTAGCTTTATTTATTTATTTACTTATTTATGTTTAGGGGACCATGAGCATGTACCTAGGCCGGATTCATGTGAGAGCCTCCCTTCCCATTAATTATGGGCTCCTCTATTGGGCCTTCATCAGTGGGCTACATGTTATCAACAAGTGGAAAATGTGTTCAGTATGAAAAATAGTATGCGCTATGTAAGGTACAGGGCACTAAAGGATCGAGCCGTGCAACGACTTCCAATACATTGTGTTTGTCGTTCTAACAACACATTTATTCAACCAACAGACGAAATATACTACTGATTGTACATTGAAAACAGCAGTAGTAACCAGGGCTAGGGTGCAACAGAAGCAGTAAGCAGGCCAGAAGAGTAAAGACGCATCTCTCTCTTCCAAACCAAACATCAGCCATCATTACCAAAGGGCTACCAAAAAAGAACAAGTGTCTGCATCAAACTAAATAAAGATCCTACTACACCAAGTGTACGTATCTAACTAACTGGCTCAGTTAGACGTTACTATTTATTAAGCTGTGGTGATTGGCTGACTGCTTGAACCAGATGGGTGCCTGACGGGGGAAACTCCAGCCAGCAGGTCGAAGTCTGATACTTGCGACCCTCTCTCCTACTTTGGGCTGCAGAGCGTGGCGGCACATATCAGGGTATGGTGCATGCAGAGATGCATGGTATGCTGTGTACACACAACTTTGCCTGATGAACGAAACCGCGCTGCCATCATGATCCTTGTCGTCGGTTATCTCATGGTTAATCAGATAATTAAGTCCGACAAACAGAGAGCACGTACCAAGGCTACTTACTAGCCTCTAGTCAAAAATTCCTGAAGGCCCACAGAAGCAGGGATCCTTCTCAAAGACCTTGCAGTGACTGTGATAGTATTCCGTGAAATAATACGTCTCGTACGTGCGAACAATCATCAATCGTTCGCCGTCGTCTGATCAAGCCAGGAACCACCTGCAACTGCCATGCCACTTTTCTTTGAAAGGTTCTGGGATTAGGAGGGCAGGGACACCAGGCGGCCTAGAACCTCATATCAAGTTGGAGTCAAATAAAAAATGGCTCTTAATGTAGTCAATCTTAAGAACAGCATGTTATCAGCATGAATATTTTTTCAGTAAATGTTGACAGTAATATAGGCAAGCCATCATGATATCATAGGAAAGTAACATACTGTTGTAACAGCCGTTTGTAGCGATGACTGGAGTAGGCCAGCAATATGTCCAGCCATAGAAGGAGTCGACAGCGTAAATGAAGCCCTTGTGTTCAATGGACGTGCAGATCCTGCGATGGACGTGCAGATTTATCCACTTACCATAGTGACATGTCACATAGGCAAGACCGCGGTTGAAGAACGCAATTAGCCTGGAGTCTTTATAATTTGCAGATCTTGTGGGCACTTGGCAGATTACAACCTTGAGCAGATCAAACTTGGTATCATGTTGGCTACTTTAAGATTCCTAGTATTCTGGGACGCAGTGCGAAAGCAGTGGAGTGTTAATCGAAGGAAGGGGGATCAATCGCCGGGTGTAGACCTCCACGAGCATCCAACTGCCATGACCATCGACGAGCACCATCCAAGACGTGTTCATGCCGACCCAGTACATATCGTTAATGTAGTTGAGGGTGACGGGGATCAGATTGCAGTCAAGGGGGTTGATGCTCCCCGCCCTATGATCGTTATGCTGTGTGACACGCCATTTCTGAAGATTAGGCGGTATCAGCAAGCAAGGAGCTGGCTTAAAAAGCTCCGGCCTAACGGTACAGCCCCGACGAGCACGCGGCGAGCAGCATGGTACTTAGATTGTCCACACGCGAAACAGTGAGCTTGATTACCTCTGTGGGGACCAAATTCCAGCCACTCTTTCGGTGGACGCTGCTCGGTTCTGCCATTGTTAGAGCTTGGATTTCGGACGAGGGGGAGGCGCCTTAGCGGGGATGTGATAGAGGCAAAGGTGTCCCGTCTTTCGATGAGATGATGGATATCGCTTTGGTGGCAGTCGACTTTGACGATCCGACTACGAACGTGTGAGGACGTCGCGCCTTAGCAATCGCTAAACCAACTCCGAGAGGTTATTGACCACGCCGGAGCACGATCAACCTGACCACGAGGGTCTGTTTCCTGCGAGCAAACGAAGAACAAGCAAGAAACTGAGATTGCAATCTGGATATTGCGAATATAAGATGAAAGCTTTATTGATCAAGGTGGGGTTCTGTGACGCCTTTGTCTGGTCGTTGAACACAAACGAAGTACGCGAAGTTGCAGCTATGGCGAACTTTTAATCTAAACAAAACCCAAAGTCTAAACGATGCCCTAAGGGCTGTATATATGGAGGAAGAGGGGGAATTTCGTGGCCCTTGGTGGAGGGGTCCGAAATCAACCCTATCTCTTGTTTCCCCACACATACGGACTCTAAAAATAGCCTATACTTATGTATTTCGAAATTACATGGGCCTGGCCCAATAATAAGGTGACGCAGCACCTAAAATAGCCTCGGAACGAAATTTATGAAGTGGCATCTTGTATATTTCGTCCAAGGCTTCATGCACCTGTCATGTGGGGCACGTCTTACAGACGTGGGCCGCGCGGCCAGGAGCAGCCGACGGCCGCATCAGGCAAGGCGCAGGCTGGACAGGAGTCCTGATCCGGGCACATTAGTTCCTAGACTAGTTTATTTCGTATAGGTTTCTAGTTTGTTATTAGCCCATGGGGCCTTTATATATCAGATAGTTAGCACCCTTTAGGGATAAGCAATAAAGTTATTTCCTTCTATCTTCCCCTCCCGCATCATAGAGCAGCCAGGCAAAAACCCTAGCGCTCCTATCCACCGCGACTACGAACTACGTAGTCGAGGTCCTGCTGTCTTGGGCACCGAGGCCCTTGACAATTTGGTATCAGGTTCCAGGCGATCCTCCTCCTCGTCCACGCTCCATCCGCCGGCCGCTTTCCCCCCTGTGTCCGCGCCTAGCTCCCCGACATCGCCACAATCCGCTGCCGCCTCGGTCACTTCCGGCATGGCAGAACCGACCACCGCGGATCTGGCTAAGATGATCGAGGCCTTGACGGCCACGGTGACGTCCCTGCAGTCGTCCGTCACCGCACTCCAGAAGGACAAGTCCTCCTCTTCGTCCAGCGCTGCCGCCGCCCATGATGGGCAGCACCACAATGATCGGCCGCCCAGGTTCCAGAAGATGGACTTCCCCAAGTTCGACGGCAAGTCTGATCCGCTCGCCTTCATCAACAGATGCGAGTCCTTCTTCCATCAACAACGGATCGCCGAGGAGGAGAAGGTGTGGATGGCGTCCTACAATCTCGAGGGTCCTGCCCAACTATGGTATATGCAGGTCCAGCGCGACGAGGGCACACCTCCGTGGCGCCGCTTCTCCGAGCTGCTCAATCTCCGCTTCGGGCCACCGCTGCGCGCTAACCCGCTGGGCGAACTAATGGCGTGCAAACGCACGACGTCCGTCGTCGACTTCCAGGAGCGGTTTGAGGCACTCCTTCCCCGGGCAGGCACCTTATCCGAGACACAGAAAGTGCAGATCTTCACCGCGGGACTCCAGCCACCCCTCAGCCTCGACGTGGAGATCCATAACCCACAGTCCCTCGCCGTCGCCATGAGCCTCGCCCGCAAATTGGAGCTGCGCGACCAGTGCGCGCTTTCCGCCGCGCCACCGGTGCGTTTTCCACAGAAGGGCATCCTGCCGACACCAGGACCACGCCTCGCGCCCCCCGCTCCGGCCCCACCAGCCGCACCTCAGCAGGGCCACAATCTGCCGGACGGACGCCCAATCAAGCGTCTCTCCCAGACAGAGATGGAGGAACACCGTCGCCTGGGCCTTTGCTTCAACTGTAACGAGAAGTTTGGCAGGGGCCACAACCACGTGTGTCAGCGCATCTTTCTCCTCGACTTAGCGCCGGACGACGACGACGACGACGCGGCCTCCGCCACTGATGATGCATCGCGGGCCGACCCTCAAATCTCGCTCCACGCGATCGCCGGCGTGCGCACGAGTGAAACCATGCAGATGCAGATTACTCTCGGAGGTGTCTCCCTCCTCGCCCTGATCGATTCAGGCTCCACCCACAACTTCATCGCCGAAGAGGCGGCCGCTCGTGCTACGTTACCGCCCCCCACCACAGAGAAGATGCGCGTCACGGTGGCCAACGGCGAGCGCGTTCCGTGCCAGGGCGCGTACCGCGTCGTGCCCTTCCGCATCGGCCACGAGGAGTTCGCGGAGGATTTCCTCGCCTTGCCGCTCGCGGGCTACGACATCGTCCTGGGCACGCAGTGGCTGGCGTCGCTCGGACCGATCCTGTGGGATTTCCGAGCCCTCTCCATGACATTCTGGCGGCGGGGCCATCGGGTGTGCTGGCACGGCATTGCAGGACCGGACGGGCCAGCCCTAAAATCATGCAGCGGCCGCGACTTCCTGGACGCCATCATCACCGAGTTCGACGGCATCTTCGCCGACCCCTCCGGCATGCCACCGCCCCGCAGCCGCGATCACGGCATCACCCTGCTACCTGGTTCCGCCCCGGTGGCCGTCCGTCCGTATCGATACCCGGCCGCGCACAAGGACGAGCTGGAGCGTCAGTGCGCCGCCATGCTCGCCCAAGGTATCATCCGTGCGAGTTGTTCCGCATTCTCGTCCCCGGTACTGCTGGTCCGCAAGGCCGACGGGTCCTGGCGCTTCTGCATCGATTATCGCGCCCTGAACGCCATTACTGTCAAGAATGCGTTCCCGATTCCGGTGGTGGACGAACTCCTCGACGAGCTACGGCACGCTCGTTTCTTCACCAAGCTCGATTTACGTTCCGGCTACCACCAGGTGCGGATGCGTGCGGAGGACATCCCGAAGACAGCTTTCCGTACTCATGACGGCCTATACGAGTTTCTGGTGATGCCGTTCGGACTCTGCAACGCGCCGGCCACGTTCCAGGCCCTCATGAATGATCTGCTGCGGCCATACCTGCGCCGTTTTGTTCTCGTCTTCTTTGACGACATCCTCATTTTCAGCGAGACATGGGCTGACCATCTCCGACATGTGCGCACCATCTTCACGGTCCTGCACCAGCACCGGCTCTTCGTCAAGCGCTCCAAATGCGCGTTCGCCGTTGAATCAATCGCATACCTGGGTCACACCATCTCCGCTGCAGGCGTGGCCATGGATCCGGAAAAGGTGCAGGCAGTGGCGGACTGGCCGCAACCACGCTCGGCGCGCGCGGTTCGGGGCTTTCTCGGCCTTGCGGGGTACTACCGCAAGTTTGTCAAGGACTTTGGCGTGGTTGCCGCGCCCCTGACGGCCCTCCTTCGCAAGGATGGTTTCTCTTGGTCGCCGGAGGCGGCAGCAGCTTTTAACACCCTCAAGACGGCAATCACCACGGCTCCCGTCCTCGCGTTACCGGATTTTACACGGCCGTTCATCGTCGAGTGTGACGCATCGACGTACGGTTTCGGGGCCGTCCTTCTTCAGGACCACCACCCGGTGGCTTTCTTTAGCCGGCCAGCCGCGCCACGTCACCGTTCCCTGGCAGCGTATGAACGGGAACTCATCGGCCTGGTGCTCGCGATTCGCCATTGGAGGCCGTACCTATGGGGGCGTCAGTTTGTGGTAAAAACGGATCATTACAGCCTCAAATTTCTGCTTGACCAGCGTTTGGCCACCATCCCGCAGCATCATTGGGTTGGCAAACTCCTGGGATTCGACTTTACGGTGGAGTACAAGGCAGGTAGTACCAACACGGTGGCGGATGCACTTTCCCGCCGTGACACGGAGGAGACGCCGCTCATGGCGGTCTCAGGGCCTCGTTTCGACTTCATCGATCGCCTCCGGCAAGCGACATCCACTGATCCGGCGCTCGTCGCACTGCGGGAGGATATCACGGCAGGTGCGCGGCAACAGCCTTGGGCGCTCTCCGACGGCCTCGTTACTTTCAACGGCCGCCTCTACATTCCGCCGTCATCCCCGCTACTCCAGGAGATTCTCAGTGCCGTGCACGATGATGGGCATGAAGGCGTCCTGCGCACATTGCATCGTCTCCGCCGCGATTTCCACGCACCTAACCTTCGCAAGACGGTGCAGGAGTACATCCGCACTTGCGGTACTTGCCAGCGGTACAAGTCCGAGCACTTGCACCCCGCTGGGCTGCTACTGCCGCTGCCGGTACCCACGGGCGTGTGGACTGACATCGGCATCGACTTCGTGGAAGCGCTTCCTCGAGTAGGCGGGAAGTCTGTCATCCTCACCGTGGTGGATCGCTTCAGCAAGTATTGCCATTTTGTGGCGTTAGCCCACCCATACACGGCAGAGTCAGTGGCACAGGTGTTCTTCGCTGAGGTTGTTCGTCTCCATGGCGTGCCGCAGTCCATGGTCTCTGACCGCGACCCCGTCTTCACCTCCTTTTTTTGGCGAGAGCTCATGCGCCTCACGGGGACAAAGCTGCACATGACGTCAGCATTTCACCCGCAGTCGGATGGTCAAACGGAGGCTGCTAACAAGATCATTGTGATGTATTTACGGTGTCTTACCGGGGATCGTCCCAAGCAGTGGCTCCGGTGGCTTCCCTGGGCTGAGTACATATACAACACCGCCTACCAGACAGCAACCCAAGAGACTCCGTTCAAGCTTGTGTATGGCCGTGACCCTCCCACTATTCGCTCTTACGAGCCCGGCGACACACGGGTGGCTGCAGTGGCCAGGAGCATGGCTGAGCGCGACGAACTTATCGAGGACGTCCGCTATCGTCTACAACAGGCACAGGCGGTCTATAAGTCCTACTACGACAGACGTCATCGGGACATTCGGCATGAGGTGGGCGATTGGGTTTGGCTTCGCCTTCGACAGCGCGCCGCGCCCTCTCTCAACTTGCCAACCAGGGGCAAGCTCAAGCCACGATTCTATGGGCCGTACCGCATTTCAGAAGTGATCAACGACGTGGCATACCGTCTTGAGCTTCCGGCACGCTCGCGCCTCCATGACGTGTTCCACGTGGGCCTCCTCAAGAAGTTCTTCGGCATTCCTCCAACTACACCGCCGGGATTGCCTTCGATCCACAACGGGGCGGCTGTTCCAGAACCAGAGCGCGTGACTCGTGCGCGCCTAGCACGCGGCGTTCGCCGGCTACTCGTCCACTGGAAGGGTGAAGCAGCTTCGTCAGCTACATGGGAGGATCTTGACAGTTTCGTCGAGCGCTACCCCGCTTTTCAGCTCGAGGACGAGCTGCTCGTCGAGGGGGGGAGAGATGTCATGTGGGGCACATCTTACAGACGTGGGCCGCGCGGCCAGGAGCAGCCGACGGCCGCATCAGGCAAGGCGCAGGCTGGACAGGAGTCCTGATCCGGGCACATTAGTTCCTAGACTAGTTTATTTCGTATAGGTTTCTAGTTTGTTATTAGCCCATGGGGCCTTTATATATCAGATAGTTAGCACCCTTTAGGGATAAGCAATAAAGTTATTTCCTTCTATCTTCCCCTCCCGCATCATAGAGCAGCCAGGCAAAAACCCTAGCGCTCCTATCCACCGCGACTACGAACTACGTAGTCGAGGTCCTGCTGTCTTGGGCACCGAGGCCCTTGACAGCACCCATTATGGTGGCTTCAAAGTCCTGAAATCATCACTTGTAACTCTGTTCTTGTTCCCCTTGCGCATGCCATCATCTCCATGCTTGTTCTTGCTCCAATGTTCATCCTTCTCCAAGCTAGGCCCTTCATTTGTAAGCAAAACAAATGTATCCAATTTAGGCAGCATCATATTCTCATGAACATTAGAATCATTACCAAGAAACGAAAGTACCTGGTAATTTAGTTGGCGTGCACGAGCTCTAGTAATTGGTCCAGTATGTATAGCAGCAGGGGCTGTGGGTGTAACAATTGTATTGATGTCCTCATCATCCTCCCCTTCTTGAAATGAAGTCGTCCTCGACGGAAGTTCATCTTCCTCACCCAAATAAAGCTTCAAATCTGCAATGTTAAAAGTGGGACTAACCCCAAAATCTGCAGGCAGCTCAAGTTTATATGCATTATCATTTATTTTCTCTAACACCTTAAAGGGACCATCAGCACGTGGCATTAACTTTGATTTGCGCAAATCAGGAAATCTATCCTTACGCAAATGTAACCAAACAAGATCTCCAGGTGCAAACACAACATGTTTTCTACCCTTATCTCCAGCAAGTTTATATTTAGCATTCATACGCTCAATGTTTTCCTTAGTTAACTCATGCATTTTTAAAATCAATTCAGCACGTTGTTTAGCATCAAAATTAACCTTCTCCGAAGATGGAAGAGGCAACAAATCAATAGGTGCACGAGGTAGGAAACCATACACAACTTCAAAAGGGCACATCTTAGTAGTAGAATGCAATTAACGATTATAAGCAAATTGAATATGAGGCAAGCATTCCTCCCACATTTTCTTATTACTCTTCAAAACAGCCCTAAGCATAGTAGACAATGTTCTATTGACTACTTCAGTTTGGCCATCAGTTTGGGGGTGACAAGTAGTACTAAAAAGCAGTTTAGTCCCCAACTTAGCCCATAAACATCTCCAAAAGTGGCTAAGAAATTTAGTATCACGATCTGAAACAATAGTATTTGGCACACCATGCAAGCGAATAATTTCACGAAAGAACAAATCAGCAACATTAACAGCATCATCGCTTTTATGACATGGTATAAAGTGTGCCATTTTCGAGAATCTATCAACGACAACATATATGCTATCCCTCCCCTTCTTTGTTTGAGGTAAACCTAAAACAAAGTCCATAGATATATCCTCCCAAGGAACACTAGGTACAGGCAAAGGCATATATAAACCATGAGGATTGAGTCGTGACTTAGCTTTTTGACATGTAGTGCAGCGAGCAATAAAACGCTCAACATCCCGTCTCATCTTTGGCCAAAAGAAATGTGTAGCAAATACGTCCTCCGTCTTCTTCACGCCAAAGTGTCCCATTAATCCTCCTCCATGCGCCTCCTGCAACAACAAAAGACGAACGGAGCTAGCTGGAATGCATAGCTTGTTAGCACGAAACACAAATCCATCGTTAACAACAAACTTGTTCCACATTCTGCCTTCTTTACAATTCTGCATTACATCTTTAAAATCAGCATCATGCACATATTGATCTTTGATGGTCTCCAAACCAAATATTTTGAAGTCAAGTTGTGAAAGCATAGTATAGTGACGAGACAATGCATCAGCAATAACATTTTCTTTTCCCTTCTTGTGTTTAATGACATAAGGGAAAGTCTCAATGAATTCAACCCATTTAGCATGTCTACGATTCAGTTTAGCTTCACTTTTAATATGTTTCAAAGATTCATGATCAGAATGTATAACAAATTCTTTGGGCCATAAATAATGTTGCCATGTTTCTAAAGTCCGAACAAGAGCATATAATTCTTTATCATAAGTAGAATAATTCAGACTAGGCCCACTCAATTTTTTAGAAAAGTATGCAACAGGTTTGCCATCTTGTAATAACACACCTCCTAATCCAATTCCACTAGCATCACATTCAAGCTCAAAAGTCTTATTAAAATCAGGAAGTTGGAGTAAAGGAGCATGTGTCAACTTATCTTTCAATACCGTGAAGGCTTCTTCCTGTGCGGTACCCCAAAGAAAAGGCACATCTTTCTTTGTAAGCTCATTGAGAGGTGCAGCAATGGTGCTGAAATCTCTCACAAAACGCCTATAGAATCCAGCGAGGCCAAGAAAACTCCTCACTTGTGTGATCGTTTTGGGCTGCGGCCAACTCTCAATAGCTTCAATCTTGGCTTTATCAACTTCAATTCCCTGTGGAGTAACAACATAGCCAAGAAAAGATACTCGGTCGGTGCAAAAGGTGCACTTCCCAAGGTTACCAAACAAACGTGCATCACGTAGAGCAATAAAAACAACACGTAAATGTTCCAAATGTTCTTCCAAAGATCTGCTATAAATCAATATGTCATCAAAGTAAACTACCACAAATCGTCCAATGAAAGCACGTAAAACTTCGTTCATTAATCTCATGAAAGTACTAGGTGCATTAGTTAACCCAAAAGGCATGACTAACCACTCATATAATCCAAACTTAGTTTTGAATGCTGTTTTCCATTCATCTCCCAATTTCATACGAATTTGATGGTATCCACTACGCAAATCAACTTTGGAGAATATTGTAGAGCCACTCAATTCATCAAGCATATCATCTAGTGATGAGGACATCAATACAATTGTTACACCCACAGCCCCTGCTGCTATACATACTGGACCAATTACTAGAGCTCGTGCACGCCAACTAAATTACCAGGTACTTTCGTTTCTTGGTAATGATTTTAATGTTCATGAGAATATGATGCTGCCTAAATTGGATACATTTGTTTTGCTTACAAATGAAGGGCCTAGCTTGGAGAAGGATGAACATTGGAGCAAGAACAAGCATGGAGATGATGGCATGCGCAAGGAGAACAAGAACGGAGTTACAAGTGATGATTTCAGGACTTTGAAGCCACCATAATGGGTGCATGAAGCCTTGGACGAAATATACAAGATGCCACTTCATAAATTTCGTCCCGAGGCTATTTTAGGTGCTGCGTCACCTTATTATTGGGCCAGGCCCATGTAATTTCGAAATACATAATTATAGGCTATTTTTAGAGTCCGTATGTGTGGGGAAACAAGAGATAGGGTTGATTTCGGAACCCTCCACCAAGGGCCACGAAATTCCCCCCCTCTTCCTCCATATATACAGCCCTTAGGGCATCGTTTAGACTTTGGGTTTTGTTTAGATTAAAAGTTCGCCATAGCTGCAACTTCGCGTACTTCGTTTGTGTTCAACGACCAGACAAAGGCGTCACAGAACCCCACCTTGATCAATAAAGCTTTCATCTTATATTCGCAATATCCAGATTGCAATCTCAGTTTCTTGCTTGTTCTTCGTTTGCTCGCAGGAAACAGACCCTCGTGGTCAGGTTGATCGTGCTCCGGCGTGGTCAATAACCTCTCGGAGTTGGTTTAGCGATTGCTAAGGCGCGACGTCCTCGCACGTTCGTAGTCGGATCGTCAAAGTCGACTTCCACCAAAGCGAAATCCACTATCTCATCGAAAGACGGGACACCTTTGCCTCTATCAAGAAGCTTTCTCTCACCACAAGACCACATCCACATCCTTACTACATCCAATGGTTCAACAACAGCGGCAAGGTTAAGGTAACACGTACTGTTCGTGTGCATTTTAGTATCTCTACATATGCTGATTATGTTGATTGTGATGTGGTACCTATGCAAGCATGTTCCTTATTACTTGGTAGACCATGGCAATTTGATAAAAATTCTGTACACCATGGTAGAAACAATCACTATACTCTTGTTCATAAGGATAAAAATATTACTTTGCTTCCTATGACTCCTGATTCCATTTTGAAAGATGATATTAATAGAGCTAATAAAGCAAAACAGGAGACGAATAAGAGTGAAAATCAGATTGTGGCAAAAGAATTTGAGCAACAAATGAAGCCTAATAATAAACCATCTAGTGTTGCTTCTGAAATTAAATTGAAAAGTGCATGTTTATTTGCCACCAAATCTGATATTGATGAGCTAGATTTCAGCAAATCTGTTTGCTATGCTTTTGTGTGCAAAGAGGCATTATTTTCATTCGAGGACGTGCCTTCCACTTTGCCTCCTGCTGTCACTAACATTTTGCAGGAGTTCGCTGACGTCTTTCCACAAGACGTGCCACCGGGATTACCGCCTATTCGAGGGATTGAGCATCAGATTGACTTAATTCCCGGTGCTTCACTGCCAAACCGTGCACCATACCGTACCAATCCAGAGGAGACGAAGGAGATTATGCGCCAAGTACAAGAGCTTCTCGACAAAGGTTATATACGCGAATCCCTTAGTCCTTGTGCTGTTCCTATTATTCTAGTGCCGAAAAAGGATGGTACATCACGTATGTGTGTTGATTGTAGAGGCATTAATAATATTACTATTCGTTATCGTCATCCTATTCCTAGGCTAGATGATATGCTTGATGAATTGAGTGGCTCTACAATATTCTCCAAAGTTGATTTGCGTAGTGGCTACCATCAAATTCGTATTAAATTGGGAGATGAATGGAAAACAGCATTTAAAACTAAGTTTGGATTATATGAGTGGTTAGTCATGCCTTTTGGGTTAACTAATGCACCTAGTACTTTCATGAGATTAATGAACGAAGTTTTACGTGCTTTCATTGGACGATTTGTGGTAGTTTACTTTGATGACATACTGATTTATAGCAGATCTTTGGAAGAACATTTGGAACATTTACGTGCTGTTTTTATTGCTCTACGTGATGCACGTTTGTTTGGTAACCTTGGGAAGTGCACCTTTTGCACCGACCGAGTATCTTTTCTTGGCTATGTTGTTACTCCACAGGGAATTGAAGTTGACAAAGCCAAGATTGAAGCTATTGAGAGTTGGCCGCAGCCCAAAACGGTCACACAAGTGAGGAGTTTTCTTGGCCTCGCTGGATTCTATAGGCGTTTTGTGAGAGATTACAGCACCATTGCTGCACCTCTCAACGAGCTTACAAAGAAGGATGTGCCTTTTGTTTGGGGTACCGCACAGGAAGAAGCCTTCACGGTATTGAAAGATAAGTTGACACATGCTCCTTTACTCCAACTTCCTGATTTTAATAAGACTTTTGAGCTTGAATGTGATGCTAGTGGAATTGGATTAGGAGGTGTGTTATTACAAGATGGCAAACCTGTTGCATAATTTTCTAAAAAATTGAGTGGGCCTAGTCTGAATTATTCTACTTATGATAAAGAATTATATGCTCTTGTTCGGACTTTAGAAACATGGCAACATTATTTATGGCCCAAAGTCTTCATTTCAAGAAGGTGAGGATGATGAGGACATCAATACAATTGTTACACCCACAGCCCCTGCTGCTATACATACTGGACCAATTACTAGAGCTCGTGCACGCCAACTAAATTACCAGGTACTTTCGTTTCTTGGTAATGATTCTAATGTTCATGAGAATATGATGCTGCCTAAATTGGATACATTTGTTTTGCTTACAAATGAAGGGCCTAGCTTGGAGAAGGATGAACATTGGAGCAAGAACAAGCATGGAGATGATGGCATGCGCAAGGGGAACAAGAACGGAGTTACAAGTGATGATTTCAGGACTTTGAAGCCACCATAATGGGTGCATGAAGCCTTGGACGAAATATACAAGATGCCACTTCATAAATTTCGTCCCGAGGCTATTTTAGGTGCTGCGTCACCTTATTATTGGGCCAGGCCCATGTAATTTCGAAATACATAAGTATAGGCTATTTTTAGAGTCCGTATGTGTGGGGAAACAAGAGATAAGGGTTGATTTCGGACCCCTCCACCAAGGGCCACGAAATTCCCCCCTCTTCTTCCATATATACAGCCCTTAGGGCATCGTTTAGACTTTGGGTTTTGTTTAGATTAAAAGTTCTCCATAGCTGCAACTTCGCGTACTTCGTTTGTGTTCAACGACCAGACAAAGGCGTCACAGAACCCCACCTTGATCAATAAAGCTTTCATCTTATATTCGCAATATCCAGATTGCAATCTTAGTTTCTTGCTTGTTCTTCGTTTGCTCGCAGGAAACAGACCCTCGTGGTCAGGTTGATCGTGCTCCGGCGTGGTCAATAACCTCTCGGAGTTGGTTTAGCGATTGCTAAGGCGCGACGTCCTCGCACGTTCGTAGTCGGATCGTCAAAGTCGACTTCCACCAAAGCGATATCCATCATCTCATCGAAAGATCGGGACCCTCGCCTCTATCAGTTTTGGGCTGCGGCCAACTCTCAATAGCTTCAATCTTGGCTTTATCAACTTCAATTCCCTGTGGAGTAACAACATAGCCAAGAAAAGATACTCGGTCGGTGCAAAAGGTGCACTTCCCAAGGTTACCAAACAAACGTGCATCACGTAGAGCAATAAAAACAGCACGTAAATGTTCCAAATGTTCTTCCAAAGATCTGCTATAAATCAATATGTCATCAAAGTAAACTACCACAAATCGTCCAATGAAAGCACGTAAAACTTCGTTCATTAATCTCATGAAAGTACTAGGTGCATTAGTTAACCCAAAACGCATGACTAACCACTCATATAATCCAAACTTAGTTTTAAATGCTGTTTTCCATTCATCTCCCAATTTCATACGAATTTGATGGTAGCCACTACGCAAATCAACTTTGGAGAATATTGTAGAGCCACTCAATTCATCAAGCATATCATCTAGCCTAGGAATAGGATGACGATAACGAATAGTAATATTATTAATGCCTCTACAATCAACACACATACGTGATGTACCATCCTTTTTCGGCACTAGAATAATAGGAACAGCACAAGGACTAAGGGATTCGCGTATATAACCTTTGTCGAGAAGCTCTTGTACTTGACGCATAATCTCCTTCGTCTCCTCTGGATTGGTACGGTATGGTGCACGGTTTGGCAGTGAAGCACCGGGAATTAAGTCAATCTGATGCTCAATCCCTCGAATAGGCGGTAATCCTGGTGGCACGTCTTGTGGAAAAACGTCCGCGAACTCCTGCAAAATGTTAGTGACAGCAGGTGGCAAAGAGGAAGGCACGTCCTCGAATGAAAATAATGCCTCTTTGCACACAAAAGCATAGCAAACAGATTTGCTGAAATCTAGCTCATCAATATCAGATTTGGTGGCAAATAAACATGCACTTTTCAATTTAATTTCAGAAGCAACACTAGATGGTTTATTATTAGGCTTCATTTGTTGCTCAAATTCTTTTGCCACAATCTGATTTTCACTCTTATTCTTCTCCTGTTGTGCTTTATTAGCTCTATTAATATCATCTTCCAAAATGGAATCAGGAGTCATAGGAAGCAAAGTAATATTTTTATCCTTATGAACAAGAGTATAGTGATTGTTTCTACCATGGTGTACAGAATTTTTATCAAATTGCCATGGTCTACCAAGTAATAAGGAACATGCTTGCATAGGTACCTCATCACAATCAACATAATCAGCATATGTAGAGATACTAAAATGCACACGAACAGTACGTGTTACCTTAACCTTGCCGCTGTTGTTGAACCATTGGATGTAGTAAGGATGTGGATGTGGTCTTGTGGTGAGAGAAAGCTTCTCCACCATCTCTATGCTAGCCAAGTTGTTGCAGCTCCCTCCGTCTATGATGACGCGCACAGAACGTTCCTTCACAACTCCCTTGGTATGGAACAAATTGTGCCTTTGATTTTGCTCAGCTTGTGTGATCTGCACACTCAAAACACGTTGAGCAACTAAACATTCATACCTGTCAGCGTCTTCAGGAGCCATGTATTGCGTCTCATGATCAGAATCATCTCCACCATGTTCTTCACGTGTAATAAGAGCCAAAGTCTCCTCATCATAGTCACTACCAGACTCATATCCACCATCCGCGGTAGCAATCATCACACGCGGAGATTTGCTTTCCCTCGCATAATGACCTCCTCCCTTACAACGATGACAAATAATATCACTTGTGTGCCCTGTTGATGCCATGGAAGAAGAAGAACACTGTGCAGGCCCCGCAGGTGCGCTCTTGGCAGATAATGGTGGTTGTGCCTGTTTTCTTGTATCACGGCTGGAGGTGGCACCGGATGGAGGTGCTGGTGCAGTTGAAGTAGAAGATGCACGTGGTGTCCATGATGAAGGTCGGCCTGCAGAAAAGTTAGTTCGCCCCAATGCTTGTCGATCCTGCACTTCACGTTCAGCTTTACAAGCAAGATGGAATAAACGAGTGATATTAGTATACTCCTTATAGTCTAGAATGGTCTGAATCTCTCTATTTAATCCACCCAGAAAACGTGCAAGCATAGCTTCATTCTCCTCAACAATACCACATCTAATCATGCCAGTTTGTAATTCCTGATAATATTCTTCTACAGAATTTTTCCCTTGTCTTAAACGCTGCAATTTTTGAAGCAATTCACGTTGATAATATGGTGGAACCCAACGCGTACGCATAGCAGTTTTCAAAGCAGCCCAAGTAGTTGGAATAGGATATAATCTACAATGTTCAGACCACCATACACATGCAAAACTAGTGAAAGCACAAACAGCAGTAGCAACTCGTCTCTCCTCAGGATATTGTAAACATGTAAATCGTTGTTTAGTTTCTAACTCCCAAGTAAGATATATATCAGGAACATATCTACCCTCAAATGGTGGAATATTCAATTTCAGTTTAGGAATATGGACATCATCTCGTACTTGAGGTGGTGGTGCAGGCCTACCATTACGAATATATACCTGAGGTCGACCTGGTGGTGGTGGTGCTGGTGGCTGCACGTAGTTCGGATTTTGATCAACCTCATCCTCATAATCTCCCACATAATCATCATCCTCCTGGTTACCAGCAGCAGCAGTAGCAGGAGCCAAAGAAGCACCAACAGTAGTAGCAGCGGCACCAGAATTTTGTCCTGGCTCAATAGGAACACGCTGTGCTCGTCCATACTGATTCGGAAGGGGGCGTAGTTGTTGTTGTTGCAGAGGTGCGACAGGTGCAGCCGGTGGTGGAAGACGCGCAAGCAGTTCATTAAATCTGTTATCGAGCTTTGTTTCGAACGTCTTCTCAAGGCCAGTAATCTTCTCCATGGCCTCTTCAAAATTGTTCAGCACATCTTGCACCTGTTCAGTCATCATTTGCTGAAACTTATCATGAAGCTCCTTGTTCGATAAGTTCTCCCAGTCAATCTCGTTGGCTTGTGATCATGGCATGGTTAGCAGCAATAGAAACACACAAGAATATGATCCTACAGACTACTAAGAAGTGGTGGTGGTGTATCACAAATCCGTCAAGCAAATCTCAAATTCTTACCAGTTCTTACCCAGCAGCAGGCGGTGATCGGCAACCGTTGTAGTCAAAAACTCTCAAAGCTTGGATAGAGCGATTACCAGGGAGAGTCAAACACACGACGTAGATGTATGTGGAGCTGGGAAGGTTTATAGTATGGTAGCAAAAAGGGTCAGCAATAATCAATTCAGAGATGCAAAGTTGAATAAACGCTCAACGACGGTACTGTGCTGGTCCTAGGCTAGACTGTGCTAGAGACGCGAGCCTAGAACACCAACAAAATCACGGCGCGGCACGTAAACAAGGGAAAAGCACACTCTGAAATTTTTTTTTCGCTCTTTTTTTTGCGCTCTTTTTTTTTGGCTGCTTTTTTTTGCGAAAAATCACTATAATGGCGAGTGTCTCAAAACTCTTCCTAGCTCAAACTGACAGGATGGACACGAAATTTTTTCGACCAATTTTTTTTTTTTGACTGCCCGGACCCAAAAACTGGAAACGGGTCAAAAAAAACTTCCTATAATGGCACCTGTCTCAAAACACTCAGAAACACCTAAAAATAGGATAGCCAATTTTTTTTTCGAAAAATGCGTTTTCGAAAAACTTTGGGCCTAAACGGAGCGTGGCTACCCGACTCCGGCAAGGAAACACGAATCGGAATCTAGATGGATCTCGAAAACAAACCGAATATGACAAGAACTCGGATTGGTGGTGGATATATGGTGGTAGATGGCAGCGGTGGTGGTATATGACAGCTGTGGTGGTATATGGATACGGATTCGAAGCGGTGGCGGATAAGCGGTGGTGATAGATGGCAGGAGTGATGATGATGGTGCGGCGGCGGCGTGACAACTTATGACCAGAACTCGAAACTCTAAAAGACTAGACTCTAAGACCAGCAACTAGAAACGACGATGCAACCGCAAATTCAACAAAGCAAAACTCTAAAAAGATTATGCAAAGGCTCAGATTGGTTCGGATATGATGAACTAACCCTAATTTTTTTGTGGCTTTTTCGTGGACTATAGGTATGAAGACAGACTCGATCTAAACTACGAAAAACTGTAAAATCTCACCAAGCAACCTGGAAAACTGATACCACTTGATAGAGGCAAAGGTGTCCCGTCTTTCGATGAGATGATGGATATCGCTTTGGTGGCAGTCGACTTTGACGATCCGACTATGAACGTGCGAGGACGTCGCGCCTTAGCAATCGCTAAACCAACTCCGAGAGGTTATTGACCACGCCGGAGCACGATCAACCTGACCACGAGGGTCTGTTTCCTGCGAGCAAACAAAAGAACAAGCAAGAAACTGAGATTGCAATCTGGATATTGCGAATATAAGATGAAAGCTTTATTGATCAAGGTGGGGTTCTGTGACGCCTTTGTCTGGTCGTTGAACACAAACGAAGTATGCGAAGTTGCAGCTATGGCGAACTTTTAATCTAAACAAAACCCAAAGTCTAAACGATGCCCTAAGGGCTGTATATATGGAGGAAGAGGGGGGAATTTCGTGGCCCTTGGTGGAGGGGTCCGAAATCAACCCTATCTCTTGTTTCCCCACACATACGGACTCTAAAAATAGCCTATACTTATGTATTTCGAAATTACATGGGCCTGGCCCAATAATAAGGTGACGCAGCACCTAAAATAGCCTCGGAACGAAATTTATGAAGTGGCATCTTGTATATTTCGTCCAAGGCTTCATGCACCCATTATGGTGGCTTCAAAGTCCTGAAATCATCACTTGTAACTCCGTTCTTGTTCCCCTTGCGCATGTGTCAGGACCCCGACTCAATGCCACATCGATCTAGCATGTAACACCTCATATCACTTTGCGGCCTCACGCACGGTATTCCCACGGGTGTCGTCTTACCTTTGCCCGGGACCGTTTGCGCCTTTTGGCACACGTATATGATAGTGTCGCTAGCATCCATATGATAAGGAGCCCGGGCTGACATGGCTAGTCGTAAACCCAAAGTGGCACTAACTTACAGGGACAGGCACCCGTGACCCAGCATCGAACGTGTCGGTCATCAACGAGTGAATCCAGGCTGTAGCACTGGGCTAGCAGGACTCCGGAGAACCGGGCTGTAGCGGGCTAACAGGACTCCGGTATTCATCGCGTGACATTTCCCCGAAGGGACAGACACAGGAACGAAGAAGGACACATGCCGGCCAGCCTAAGTGTTCCGGAGCAGTAGCAAGCTACTATGGCTCAGTGGAAACACTAGGAGACATTTCCCGGTAAGAGAGGCTACTAAGGATAAACAACTAGATAGTCAGATCCCACACATACCAAGCATTTCAACAACATACACACAATATGCTCGATATGTGCAGATACAACATGGCATCACAACATGACTCTACAACTCAAGTAATTATTCAATAGGCTCCGAGGAGCGAGATATTACAAACATGGGTCTCATGACCCAACACTCAGAGCATACAAATCAAAGCACAAACGGAAGCTATCATGTCTGAGTACAGACATCTATAAATGAAAAAGGCTGAGAAGCCTGACTATCTACCAGATCCTGCCGAGGGCACAAGATCGTAGCTGAGGTAACAAGCTAAACGTTGAAGTCCACGCGGAACTACTAGTGAGACTGAAGTCTCTCTGCAAAACATAAAATAGGCAAACGTGAGTACAAATGTACCCAGCAAGACTTACATCAGATCTATCTACATATGCATCATTATCAACAACGGGGGGTGGTGGAGTTTAACTGCAGCAAGCCAGCTTTGACTCGGTGGCTAACCTGATCTACGACTGCAAGTAACTCTTTTGAGGTGGCGCACACGAGTCCACATATTCACCATATCAATACACCACTATGGATCCGCTCCCGTCTCCCTACGAGAACGCCATCCATAGCACTCACGCTTATCTTGCGTGTTTTAGAGTATCCACTTTCACTTGTCTATGAACTATGCAAGGGGTCCAAGTTTCCATATCCGAGGAATCCGGCTATTCGAATAGATGATGTTAACCCTGCAGGGGTGTACTTCTTCACACACGCTTTCTCCACTTATCGCCATGTACACGTCATGTACCTCGGCATCCTTCAAGCGGAAACCGGGCGAGGGAGTCGGCCACGACCTGACTAACCGAACAAGTCTCTAGTCCAGGTTTATCGCCTATTCGGGTTCCATCCGCAAGGAGATCCGGCCGGGGTGTCGCTCACGGCCCCAAACGATGTGAGCAGGGTTCCCAAGCCCACCATCCGGGTGCCACTTGGTACACCGTGCCACTGTGCCTAGTCTGTCCCAAGCCCAACTGTACCGGGTGCCACTTGGTAGACTACTAACACTACCTACAAACACCAGAAACTAGTTGCAACTCCTGGACAGAGATCATGTTGATTAATAAGTCGAGAGGGGCACTTAAGCATTCCAATGTGTGGTAGTAGCTGATCATGGATCACAAACACAGAACTCAGTTCCTAAGGACGGCTGCAATGAGACAACCCACCATGTACTCCTACATGGCCTCTCACCGCTACCTTTACAAAATCGTGTTCACACACTTAGCTCACACCCATTGGGACATGTTCACACGCCTCTGATTCATCCCCGATGAATCAGACCTGACACAACTCTAAGCAGTAGCAGGCATGACAAACAAGCATGAATGAGTAGGCACAACAGGGCTCAAACAGCTCCTACTCATGCTAGTGGGTTTCATCTATTTACTGTGGCAATGACAGGTCATGCAAAGGATAAAGGGTTCAGCTACCGCAGCAAGTATCAAATATGTCGTTGTTGTCCTAATGCAGTAAAAGAGAGCAGGAGCGAGAGAGTGGGATTTTATCGGAATGAACAAGGGGGTTTTGCTTGCCTGGCACTTCTGAAGATAACATAGCTCTTCATCAGTGTCAACGATCACATCATCGGTACAGCGTTTATCGAGGGGGAACAACACCGGCAAACACAGAAGAAACATGATCAATGCAATGCACAATATGATGCATGCTATGACATGGCAATATGAATGTGTTTTGAGCTAATGCAACTAGCAGCAAGTTAAATGGAGTTGGTTTGAATACAAGATTCAAATTCAAACTCCATATGTGATTATTCAAATGCCATTTAATTGATTTGTGCTATACAGCAGCTATAAGTTGTTCTAACATGCATGAAAATGGTACAGATGGATTCCTTGAATTTTTCTGATAATTTTTCATATATAAATTATTTAATTTGGAGTTACGGTTGAATTTCTATGAATTTTAGAAGTTTTAGGCATTTTCTGGAATTTCCTGAATATTAATAATTCCAGTAATTCATTAATGCGTCAGCCTGATATCATGATGACGTCAGCAGGTCAACGTGGCACAGTCCGGTCAACCCCTGACCGGTGGGTCCCGAGTGTCAGTGTCTAACTAAACTAACCTAGCTTAGTTAATACTAACCTAACTTAATTAGCCGGGCGGGGCCCGCATGTCAGTGAGAGAGAGGGGGGGTCAAACCGGGCAGTGGGGTCAACCCACGCCGGTCATCGGGTCAGTGGTCGCCGGCGTTTAGCCGCCGGCGAGTCCAGACGCGGCGGAGGCTCGGAAACGAGCCACATGGCATCGTTTCGGCCGTGGTTTGTTGCATTCGAACGCGCGCAGTGGCGCGCATCTAGTGGTGGCGGTGATAGGTGCTGGGGTGGCCGGAAAAGTGGTCGGCGACGAGGTTTGGCGGCGGCAGCAGCTCGGGCAATCCTGGGGTGGCGCTATAGAGCACTAGAGGAGAGACCGAAGGGCGCTGCGGGCTCCTGGGAGGGCGGCGAACATGGTGACGCGCTCAGGCGCACGCTGGGATGGCCCTGGCCACGGCGCCGCCATGGCCGGCGGCACGGAGCTCTCGGCTCCGGTGGTTTTCATGGATAGAGCGGGTAAAAGCGCGCGGGGAGAGAGGGGAATAGAAGAGAAGCTCACGGGGATTCGAACGGGGCGGACGACGAACTCGGGGAGGCGTCGGGGAGGGCACACGGTCGCCGGCGATCTCGGCGGCCGAAGCTTGAAGAAGAGGTCGGGGAAGCCGCTGCAGGGCGCGTCCGCTCGTGTGGCTTGGCGGGGACGGTGTAGAGGTCAGCGGCGGAGCTTCTGGAACTGGCGGAGGGCGAGGGAGGGCTGGTGGCTGCGGCTATGGCGGACGGCGGCGACGGCTGCGCTCGGGGATCACAGGGAAGAGAGGGAAAGAGAGAGCTAGAGGAGGGGGAGCGGTCCAGAGGGAGAGGGGAGAACGAGGGGAGGCTCTGGGTGTCTCCGTGGCGTCGCGAGGATGTCGGGGAGGCTGCCACGGCGAAGCAGGAGGTGGAGGCCCGGGCACGGGCGCGTCGACACGCCTCTGCCAGTAGGCAGAGGTTGAAGACAGCGGTGCCCCTGGTGGGCTGGGCCGCCAAGTGGACTGGCAGGGGGGGCTGGGCCAGCACGGTGAGCGCCAGGTAGTTTCTCTGCTCTGTTTTATTTTTTTCTTCTGTTTTGTTTTATTTAATTTCGTTTTGCCACTATTTTGAATTTAAAAATAATTCAAACAATGCCAAAAGCTCCACTGAATATTTTTATTTGGCTAGATGGACTTTTCCAAAGCTCATAAAATATTTCCAGGATATTTGAAATTATATTCTAATTATATGAATATAATTCAAATTCAAATAGCTAATGATCTAAATTCAAAGTCCCAAAAATAAATCCTCCTAAAATGTTCAATATTTTGGTTGGGACCAGAACCCTTGCCAAAAATTATCAAACATTTAAGAAGAGCATTTTGGAACAATGAATGAGATTTTTAGGGTTTTTGCCCTTCTTTTATTTAGGGTTTTGAGGCTTCCAATATTCCTCAATTCAAGTTTCAAAAATATAGACATGATGCACACATGAAGCTAGCCTAGAGCACTACCAGCAGCTAGGGATGTGACAACTCACCCCTACTAAACAAAAATCTCGTCCCAAGATTCAAGCATATGGTAAGATGAAGGGGAACGCAAACTAACACAATCTTCACGATCCGGGTTGCACTTCATAGGAACGTTGATTCGATCACCATCATTGTCTTGAAGTCTTGCTCTGAGAAATCCTGTCAACATGACATGAAGAGGAAAGGAGAACTCTAGAAGGATCGATCTTCTCGAAGACCGAACAACTCAGGATCAACTCATGGGATGAGACATTGTCACATCTCTCGAGCTGAGACACGAAGCATACATCTGAGGAAATGGAGTGGAGCAGATGACGAGGTTCACTAGGTAGACAACAATTCCAGACTTAAGAATGTGGCGATCGGTTGTCAACGTAGCGAGGAGTTGAGTTGCCATGATACCACGACGAAACATCCTGGAGGAGGGTGATTCGTAGATTATTATCTTAAGTGGCAAAAAGAATTACCTTTGATATAAAGATCATTGAGACTCTCTATATCAGCCTAAGGCAAATCACAGCAATCGATTGGCGGGGGTCGGTAGAATGGCATACTCGGACTTGGATGATGTGGATTACCTTGTTGAAGACAACGTAATGGATGAATTTCCTCATCACCGGAGATGGAAGAGACCCGTGGTAGAATGGCACATTGATGGTGCAAGCTGGGAACAAAATGCAAATGCTGGGAATGATTCTGGTAACTAGGAAAGAACCCAACAATAGAGAGTGAATTCACTGTTTGAAAAGATCATAGCATTGCCGAGGAACCTGAGAGCAAACCCAGTTAGTGCCGATGATAACACCTAGCGCTTGTGCGTGCTCTCAAGAACTTGAGCATTTCCATATTCATCAAGGTTTTACCAACATCCGTGTCAAGGATCCTGGCAACACAACTTGCTACCATGATGAATGGTGATGGAGGATGCAGATGCAAAGGAAGATAATACCTTCTCAGATTTCACCTTAGCGAAGCCAAGGAATAAAATCTGGATGATCGACCGAGAGACATTTAGCACTCCGCTTCTAATGTTCTCCTTGACGTGCTAGTGTAACCCAGTCATAGATATGGTTTGATAACTAGAACATCAAGTAAAGGTCGGACTTCGGGAGCAATAGAATCCATAAGGAACAGTTACGGAGGTAAATCCTACGAAATCCTTATGGGGAGGTGGCCAACTTCCTCAAACAAGATACTACAATGATAGGTCTTCCGGCTGGGTGTGTTGGCCATGACATCCACTTTACCGGTTATCGAGGGACCAATATTATAGTTCTTGGGAAATGTTCCAACCATCATATCTGCCTGAGATTCAGATCTGGTTGGTGTCAGGATATTCCAGACTCATCGAGTCTAGGAAGAAAATGAAAGTTTGCAACACAAATCGACGAGATGACGTTGCGAGATTCTTGGGAAATGAACTACGATAGCAAGCTCCAAAACATGAGCTGGTTCTGCTACACATGTGTGAACACGCTGCCTCAGACAAACATGATCACATGGTAGTCTTACAATAAAACACTACCGAGTTCTGGTTGGGAACCATCAGCGAGGATATCGAAGTTCTTTCATAAGTCCGGATTAGCTCTTATGAAGATACTCCTTCTCCTTGAACAAATCAGTCAGTGGCTTGGTGTGCTAGGATATACATATGGAATGAAGATGATCAGTCTAACAGACCACAGAATTCTTCGCACGTGCATGACCGACTTGGGATGATTCCAAAGGAGCAAAAACAAACTTTCTTGAATTCACGACGGCAGCTTACATCAAAATGCACGTGAATCAAAGGAAGTCACTCCTTTCATCAAACAAGTACTTCATGAGCTAGCATGAAGAAAATGCTTTCAAAAGTTTCCAACACTAACTTAATGTTCAACAACATCATGGAGGAGATAAGGATGTTGTCAATGGACTCAACAACAACTCATCGGAATTTCCATATCACTGGACTTCCACCATCGTGTGAACACGGTGATAGCATTGGTCAGACCCAAAAGATATAATGGTGTATGCTCGAGGGACCAACCACGAGGAAGACAACATTACGAACATCGTTCGTTCTGACTTGATTTGACGATAGCCCACACTCAAATCAAAGGATTGATAAGACGATAGGTCCAGCAACTGATCACAGGGACCAATCGATGAAGATATCATCTTTCTTCAACACACACTACACAAGAATATCCCTTTAGAACGAACTAAGTCAGGCAAGCTTTTATCTTCCAACCCTCCAAGTTGTCGTTTAGCTTAACCAACTAGCTCAGGGATATCTGACACCGATTCTTGGAGAGAAGGTGGTTCACAAGAAACCAACTTGATCACGAGCTCAACATAGCGGTCAGGTGACAACCTGGTCATACTTCCGAGAAGATCTTCGGAAATCACGAACCACCGATATGTTACTAAGCTCGAGAACAATCTTGCTTTTCAGGGCAAGACGATATGATCAATAGAGCAAGGATTTGAAATAATCCTAACTCATCGATCGAGGAGTGAACCAGGTGAATGGACTAGGTAGCACGATCAGTCTTAGAATGATGAATCAATAACCAACACACTAAGAATGAAATTATTGTCCTTTAAATACCCAGCAACGAGGTTGCTAGGTGTATTGATTTCACACATCACAATTCATTTGTCGGTATTCCGGTTGCATCAACACGAAGACCGAGGAATGACTAATGATGGCAAGAAGTATCACTGTACCAAGAGTTCATAGGATGGTGTGCAATTCCTATAACAATCTCGATATAAAATATGTAATACTCCAAGGTAGAGCAGAACAAAAGCTGGATTAGCAATTTGATCTGCGGAGCACAACTTCTTTGACCCAATCCTGGATAGGGAAGAGGTACTGGAGTTTGTTTCTCCTAGTCATTCAGGACAGAATGGCTTGACGGACCACAAGGGTAATAGGCATCGATAAACGAACGCACGCATACTCCTGACTATCAATTGATAGACGAAGGTCAGTAGACAACTAAAAAGGGACAACTCAAGGAACATACAATTTTCTGAGTTGTGGATGCATGGATTAGCATGTTGAACCAAGTTCAACATATTTCTTCCGGATAACCCATGCAGAAAGGTAGAACTGGCAGAGTCACGATTTATGAATGGAGAACTCCTCAAGAATAATCCTGTTGTGATATTTCAGTTCAACGAGGAACTTCTGCCATAAGTAGTTCATGGTATTTGGAAGAAGAAGATACCACGGACTTCAAGGACTATCGCAAAGGTTACTAATATCCTAAAGGCACTAGCAACACTATCAACATGATGTAAGTAGGATGAATCTCGGGTTCAAGAACCCAGGAACAGAATACCTATTACTAAGTAGCATCACGGAATGCTTTCGAGAATAAAGGCCAGAATCTCACACTGGGAACACAAAACATTGCTAGATTACTAGGTGATCCCCTAAGACACCTAGGGTCATAATACCAGCTCCAACATATATGTCAAGGCAATAAAGTACCTCAACTCACCGATTAGTGTGATTGAGCTGGCATAAAGGAACATCGAAAACCAGAGGGAAAGGATTTTGCAAATGCATCAGATTATTTAGAAACCTGGGATGACTCGGACAGCATAACGGCTGTAAATGCTCAGAAAGATTTGAGACATTCACAAAAATGGTGACATAACCACTCAGAAGCACAATATTAAGGTTTCGAGATCAACAGTTAACGTACGGAAGTAGTAGGAACTGAAACGAGGCTTAAGTCCAACAATCTATAAGTCTACGGATTAGTAACACGTGATCCTGATAGAAAGAAAAGATAGCCTAGTTCTTAATCCCCGTAGGATAGATAAGATGACTCAGATCAGAAGGCATAAGGTATAAGGAGTAAAAGAGCCTTACGTTCCATCCCACAATCAATTCCCTTATATAACTAAAGAATTTCTAGACTCAACTTCGACCAGTTTGGCTTGGTAATCCTACAGGCAGTCAAGCTCTGATACCAACGCTGTCAGGACCCCGACTCAATGCCACATCGATCTAGCATGTAACACCTCATATCACTTTGCGGCCTCATGCACGGTATTCCCACGGGTGTCGTCTTACCTTTGCCCGGGACCGTTTGCGCCTTTTGGCACACGTATATGATAGTGTCACTAGCATCCATATGATAAGGAGCCCGGGCTGACATGGCTAGTCGTAAACCCAAAGTGGCACTAACTTACAGGGACAGGCACCCGTGACCCAGCATCGAACGTGTCGGTTATCAGCGAGTGAATCCAGGCTGTAGCACTGGGCTAGCAGGACTCCGGAGAACCGGGTTGTAGCGGGCTAACAGGACTCCGGTATTCATCGCGTGACATTTCCCCGAAGGGACAGACACAGGAACGAAGAAGGACACATGCCGGCCAGCCTAAGTGTTCCGGAGCAGTAGCAAGCTACCATGGCTCAGTGGAAACACTAGGAGACATTTCCCGGTAAGAGAGGCTACTAAGGATAAACAACTAGATAGTCAGATCCCACACATACCAAGCATTTCAACAACATACACACAATATGCTCGATATGTGCAGATACAACATGGCATCACAACATGACTCTACAACTCAAGTAATTATTCAATAGGCTCCGAGGAGCGAGATATTACAAACATGGGTCTCATGACCCAACACTCAGAGCATACAAATCAAAGCACAAACGGAAGCTATCATGTCTGAGTACAGACATCTATAAATGAAAAAGGCTGAGAAGCCTGACTATCTACCAGATCCTGCCGAGGGCACAAGATCGTAGCTGAGGTAACAAGCTAAACGTCGAAGTCCACGCGGAACTACTAGTGAGACTGAAGTCTCTCTGCAAAACATAAAATAGGCAAACGTGAGTACAAATGTACCCAGCAAGACTTACATCAGATCTATCTACATATGCATCATTATCAACAACGGGGGGTGGTGGAGTTTAACTGCAGCAAGCCAGCTTTGACTCGGTGGCTAACCTGATCTACGACTGCAAGTAACTCTTTTGAGGTGGCGCACACGAGTCCACATATTCACCATATCAATACACCACTATGGATCCGCTCCCGTCTCCCTACGAGAACGCCATCCATAGCACTCACGCTTATCTTGCGTGTTTTAGAGTATCCACTTTCACTTGTCTATGAACTATCCGGCTATTCGAATAGATGATGTTAACCCTGCAGGGGTGTACTTCTTCACACACGCTTTCGCCACTTATCTCCCTGTACACATCATGTACCTCGGCAACCTTCAAGCGGAAACCGGGCGAGGGAGTCGGCCACGACCTGACTAACCGAACAAGTCTCTAGTCCAGGTTTATCGCCTATTTGGGTTCCATCCGCAAGGAGATCCGGCCGGGGTGTCGCTCACGGCCCCAAACGATGTGAGCAGGGTTCCCAAGCCCACCATCCGGGTGCCACTTGGTACACCGTGCCACTGTGCCTAGTCTGTCCCAAGCCCAACTGTACCGGGTGCCACTTGGTAGACTACTAACACTACCTACAAACACCAGAAACTAGTTGCAACTCCTGGACAGAGATCATGTTGATTAATAAGTCGAGAGGGGCACTTAAGCATTCCAATGTGTGGTAGTAGCTGATCATGGATCACAAACACAGAACTCAGTTCCTAAGGACGGCTGCAATGAGACAACCCACCATGTACTCCTACATGGCCTCTCACCGCTACCTTTACCAAATCGTGTTCACACACTTAGCTCACACCCATTGGGACATGTTCACACGCCTCTGATTCATCCCCGATGAATCAGACCTGACACAACTCTAAGCAGTAGCAGGCATGACAAACAAGCATGAATGAGTAGGCACACCAGGGCTCAAACAACTCCTACTCATGCTAGTGGGTTTCATCTATTTACTGTGGCAATGACAGGTCATGCAAAGGATAAAGGGTTCAGCTACCGCAGCAAGTATCAAATATGTCGTTGTTGTCCTAATGCAGTAAAAGAGAGCAGGAGCGAGAGAGTGGGATTTTATCGGAATGAACAAGGGGGTTTTGCTTGCCTGGCACTTCTGAAGATAACATAGCTCTTCATCAGTGTCAACGATCACATCATCGGTACAGCGTTTATCGAGGGGGAACAACACCGGCAAACACAGAAGAAACATGATCAATGCAATGCACAATATGATGCATGCTATGACATGGCAATATGAATGTGTTTTGAGCTAATGCAACTAGCAGCAAGTTAAATGGAGTTGGTTTGAATACAAGATTCAAATTCAAACTCCATATGTGATTATTCAAATGCCATTTAATTGATTTGTGCTATACAGCAGCTATAAGTTGTTCTAACATGCATGAAAATGGTACAGATGGATTCCTTGAATTTTTCTGATAATTTTTCATATATAAATTATTTAATTTGGAGTTACGGTTGAATTTCTATGAATTTTAGAAGTTTTAGGCATTTTCTGGAATTTCCTGAATATTAATAATTCCAGTAATTCATTAATGCGTCAGCCTGATGTCATGATGATGTCAGCAGGTCAACGTGGCACAGTCCGGTCAACCCCTGACCGGTGGGTCCCGAGTGTCAGTGTCTAACTAAACTAACCTAGCTTAGTTAATACTAACCTAACTTAATTAGCCGGGCGGGGCCCGCATGTCAGTGAGAGAGAGGGGGGGTCAAACCGGGCAGTGGGGTCAACCCACGCCGGTCATCGGGTCAGCGGTCGCCGGCGTTTAGCCGCCGGCGAGTCCAGACGCGGCGGAGGCTCGAAAACGAGCCACATGGCATCGTTTCGGCCGTGGTTTGTTGCATTCGAACGCGCGCAGTGGCGCGCATCTAGTGGTGGCGGTGATAGGTGCTGGGGTGGCCGGAAAAGTGGTCGGCAACGAGGTTTGGCGGCGGCAGCAGCTCGGGCAATCCTGGGGTGGCGCTATAGAGCACTAGAGGAGAGACCGAAGGGCGCTGCGGGCTCCTGGGAGGGCGGCGAACATGGTGACGCGCTCAGGCGCACGCTGGGATGGCCCTGGCCACGGCGCCGCCATGGCCGGCGGCACGGAGCTCTCGGCTCCGGTGGTTTTCATGGATAGAGCGGGTAAAAGCGCGCGGGGAGAGAGGGGAATAGAAGAGAAGCTCACGGGGATTCGAACGGGGCGGACGACGAACTCGGGGAGGCGTCGGGGAGGGCACACGGTCGCCGGTGATCTCGGCGGCCGAAGCTTGAAGAAGAGGTCGGGGAAGCCGCTGCAGGGCGCGTCCGCTCGTGTGGCTTGGCGGGGACGGTGTAGAGGTCAACGGCGGAGCTTCTGGAACTGGCGGAGGGCGAGGGAGGGCTGGTGGCTGCGGCTATGGCGGACGGCGGCGACGGCTGCGCTCGGGGATCACAGGGAAGAGAGGGAAAGAGAGAGCCAGAGGAGGGGGAGCGGTCCAGAGGGAGAGGGGAGAACGAGGGGAGGCTCTGGGTGTCTCCGTGGCGTCGCGAGGATGTCGGGGAGGCTGCCACGGCGAAGCAGGAGGTGGAGGCCCGGGCACGGGCGCGTCGACACGCCTCTGCCAGTAGGCAGAGGTTGAAGACAGCGGTGCCCCTGGTGGGCTGGGCCACCAAGTGGACTGGCAGGGGGGGCTGGGCCAGCACGGTGAGCGCCAGGTAGTTTCTCTGCTCTGTTTTATTTTTTTCTTCTGTTTTGTTTTATTTAATTTCGTTTTGCCACTATTTTGAATTTAAAAATAATTCAAACAATGCCAAAAGCTCCTCTTAATATTTTTATTTGGCTAGATGGACTTTTCCAAAGCTCATAAAATATTTCAGGGATATTTGAAATTATATTCTAATTATATGAATATAATTCAAATTCAAATAGCTAATGATTTAAATTCAAAGTCCCAAAAATAAATCCTCCTAAAATGTTCAATATTTTGGTTGGGACCAGAACCCTTGCCAAAAATTATCAAACATTTAAGAAGAGCATTTTGGAACAATGAATGAGGGTTTTTGCCCTTCTTTTATTTAGGGTTTTGAGGCTTCCAATATTCCTCAATTCAAGTTTCAAAAATATAGACATGATGCACACATGAAGCTAGCCTAGAGCACTACCAGCAGCTAGGGATGTGACAGCATGCCATCATCTCCATGCTTGTTCTTGCTCCAATGTTCATCCTTCTCCAAGCTAGGCCCTTCATTTGTAAGCAAAACAAATGTATCCAATTTAGGCAGCATCATATTCTCATGAACATTAGAATCATTACCAAGAAACGAAAGTACCTGGTAATTTAGTTGGCGTGCACGAGCTCTAGTAATTGGTCCAGTATGTATAGCAGCAGGGGCTGTGGGTGTAACAATTGTATTGATGTCCTCATCAGGATGGAAGATTGGACGAGATTATGTGCAGACAAGGATGGAGAAGCAAATATGTGATGCGGGAAGTGGACAGGTGATGATTACTACTGCACGACGCTTGACTTACGAGACACATACCAGCAGCATAGGGTCATATCGAAGTCAGACAACTTGGTTGAGTGATCACCATACTAGTACTCCCTACAGTACCTACTACTATGCCCTAACTTGCTTCAGTAGAGTAGTAGTGGAGCAGGACTACTAGCACTGGAGGAGTAGTATATTCTAATCTAAAGTAGTTACAAACTGATAGAGGCGGGGTGTCCCGATCTTTCGATGAGATGATAACTATCGATTTGGTGGAGACGACTTTGACGATCCGACTACAAACGTGCACGACGTTGCGCCTTAGCAATCGCTAAACCAACTCCGAGAGGTTATTGACCACGCCGGAGCACAATCAACCTGACCACGAAGGTCTATTCCTGCAAGCAATCGAAGAACAAGCAAGAATATGATAAAAGCAATCTGAATATTGCGAGTATATATGAAGTATTGATAAAGGTGGGGATCCGTAAGCGGTCTTGGTCTGGTCGTTGGACACAAACGGAGTACACGAAGTTGCAATGGCTAACTTTTAACTAAACAAATCCCAAGGAAAAGCTACTAGATGGATCTACTTATATAGGAGCAAGGGGTGGCGTCCAAGGAGGTGGGAGGACGTCCCAAGGCAGCCTAAAACTAAATCTAGGTCGTACAAGGCCAATGGGCCCAAGTGGAGGTGATGTAACACCTTTGGACTTGTAGTTTGACTCGGATTCTGCTGCAGCATCAGATTGTTTCGTCCACAACTCAACGCTCCGGACGAATTTGAAGGTGATTCCAATTGGGTTGGAAAGTGCACGAAATCTAGTTTCCAACAAAAAAAGAATCACCCAATTCGGAGTCCGTATGAAAAACTTGTGTGCGTTTTGAGTCAGGTATGTCTGTGCAGTCCGAATCTGAATCCAGAACGTGAGAGACTTGGACTCTATCTTCTCTTGGGCCAAAAGTGACGTGAAAGAACTTTTTGGACAGCAAATAAACATCTCTTTCTTCCTTATCTTCATATGTGGATTGTACAAATGTCCCATACACCTGCAATTAGAGAAAACACAAAAGTGTGTGAAGTATTTTTGTTCTGGATAACATAAATAGATTATTGAATAGTTTGCACTAGAAATCACCTGACAAATATGCATATATGCAATATTTTTGGTCATATCCTAGGTAGTCATGTCCTCATCATCCTCCCCTTCTTGAAAATAAAGCCGTCCTCGGCGTTGCTTAATCTGAAATGTGGCTAACAAAAGAGACAAGGTGTACATGTTGTATATGTATATGTCATCCATTTTTACTTCCCTTGATTTTTGCATATATGACACATGAATAGATGAGTAACTTGCATAGTTCATAAAATCTAAAGCCAAAAAATTAGCACAAGAAGTAGAAGGCATGAAAATATTGCAACTCAGTTTGCACATATAAGTGAAGCTCTTATTCATTTCAAAAGATTGACAATGTTCATCATTAAACCATCCCAACATTGGTGAATAAACCTTACTTGCATCAAATTTACATGCTACAAAATGCTTAAATAAGCAAACATGCAATAAGTCATTCAACACAGAATCATCACCAAGATTAGAGGTCATATCAAAATGATTAAACATTGGTTCTTTTGCATCAATAGTTAATTCAATGGGTGCACTCAAAATTGTTGGTATTTCAGTTGTTTGATCACATGGCAAAGTCAAATTATCAACGTAGTCCTCTAAAATAGGTGGTGTGATCAAAGTAGTGGGTAGCTCATCAGATGGTGCATTCAAATTGACAAGGCATTCATCATTCTCATGTAGAGATGGAAGATCAGTACCTTTGTCATTACCTCTTATGATCAACTCAGATGATGTAGCCACTCTCGGGGGCGATGTGTCACATGGTGGATGTGATGAAGTCCTGACACTTGATAGAGGCGGGGGTGTCCCGATCTTTCGATGAGATGATAACTATCGATTTGGTGGAGACGACTTTGACGATCCGACTACAAACGTGCACGACGTTGCGCCTTAGCAATCGCTAAACCAATCTCCTGAGGTTACTGACGATGCCGGAAGCACGGTCAGCCTGACCACGAAGGTCTATTCCTGCAAGCAATCGAAGAACGAGCAAGAATATGATAAAGCAATCTGAATATTGCAAATATATATGAAGTATTGATAATGGTGGGGATCCGGAAGCGGTCTTGGTCTGGTCGTTGGACACAAACGAAGTACACGAAGTTGCAATGGCTAACTTTTAACTAAACAAATCCCAAGGAAAAGCTACTAGATGGATCTACTTATATAGGAGCAAGAGGTGGCGGCCAAGGAGGTGGGAGGACGTCCCAAGGCAGCCTAAAACTAAATCTAGGTCGTACAAGGCCAATGGGCCCAAGTGGAGGTGATGTAACACCTTTGGACTTGTAGTTTGACTCGGATTCTGCTGCAGCATCAGATTGTTTCGTCCACAACTCAACGCTCCGGACGAATTTGAAGGTGATTCCAATTGGGTTGGAAAGTGCACGAAATCTAGTTTCCAACAAAAAAAGAATCACCCAATTCGGAGTCCGTATGAAAAACTTGTGTGCGGTTTGAGTCAGGTATGTCTGTGCAGTCCGAATCTGAATCCAGAACGTGAGAGACTTGGACTCTATCTTCTCTTGGGCCAAAAGTGACGTGAGAGAACTTTTTGGACAGCAAATAAACATCTCTTTCTTCCTTATCTTCATATGTGGATTGTACAAATGTCCCATACACCTGCAATTAGACAAAACACAAAAGTGTGTGAAGTATTTTTGTTCTGGATAAAATAAATAGATTATTGAATAGTTTGCACTAGAAATCACCTGACAAATATGCATATATGCAATATTTTTGGTCATATCCAAGGTAGTCATGTCCTCATCATCCTCCCCTTCTTGAAAATAAAGCCGTCCTCGGCGTTGCTTAATCTGAAATGTGGCTAACAAAAGAGACAAGGTGTACATGTTGTATATGTATATGTCATCCATTTTTACTTCCCTTGATTTTTGCATATATGACACATGAATAGATGAGTAACTTGCATAGTTCATAAAATCTAAAGCCAAAAAATTAGCACAAGAAGTAGAAGGCATGAAAATATTGCAACTCAATTTGCACATATAAGTGAAGCTCTTATTCATTTCAAAAGATTGACAATGTTCATCATTAAACCATCCCAACATAGGTGAATAAACCTTACTTGCATCAAATTTACATGCTACAACATGCTTAAATAAGCAAACATGCAATAAGTCATTCAACACAGAATCAGCACCAAGATTAGAGGTCATATCAAAATGATTAAACATTGGTTCTTTTGCATCAATAGTTAATTCAATGGGTGCACTCAAAATTGTTGGTATTTCAGTTGTTTGATCACATGGCAAAGTCAAATTATCAACGTAGTCCTCTAAAATAGGTGGTGTGATCAAAGTAGTGGGTAGCTCATCAGATGGTGCATTCAAATTGACAAGGCATTCATCATTCTCATGTAGAGATGGAAGATCAGTACCTTTGTCATTACCTCTTATGATCAACTCAGATGATGTAGCCACTCTCGGGGGCGATGTGTCACATGGTGGAGGTGATGTAGTCCTGACAACAACGGATGTGGTTGTCATAGTATGCCTAGTAGTTGAAGGAACAATCATATCAACTCTTGGAATGTGCACCGTGCGCTTGTTCTCCTCGTGGCCAACACGTCGTTTTATTTCCTGTTCAGCTTTGCAAGCAAGATGAAACAAATGGCCCATAGGATAACACTCTTCATGAATTAGTATCTCTTGAATATCACGGTTTAATCCTCCCCAAAATCTATCCATAAAATCATCTTCACTTTCTTCTAAAGAGGAATGCAACAAGGTAGTTTGTAAATCATCATAATATTTTGTTACAGTTTCACTACCTTGTTTTAAGTGTTGCAACTTCTTAATCATGTCACGAGTATAATAAGCAGGGACGAAAGTATGTCGCATGGCAAGTTTCAAATCATCCCAAGTAGTAGGTATATAATCAGGGTGTAACCGACAATATTCACTCCACCAAACCAAAGCATAACCAGTGAAAGAACCAACCGCAACCTTAACCTTTTTATGTTCATCGAAATTATGGGAAGCAAATATATTTTTTATGTCGAACTCCCATTCAATATATAAAGCAGGTTTAAAACGGCCATTAAATGGTGGTATAGATACATTAACCTGATCATGTGCATTTGGATGTTGGTGCACCTCTCGTGACGGTTGTGGTATTTGCAAAGGTGGTGGCACGTCTCCCGCGTTCGACAAAGCCCATGAATTGACTCTGGATCCTGTCATGATTAGTAGAACAAGAAACAAAACCCAAAAATAATGTTCCTATAACTACTAGGATGTGGTGGTAAAACGCTCACAGTAAAGCAAATATCAATGTCTTACAAGTTCTTACCATGTAGCAGGCGGTGATCGGCAACCAGCGGTGTCAAGTAACTCCGAATATTGAGTAAAGCGATTGCCAGGGGAGCGTACGTATACACGGTGTAGAAATATGTGGAGCTGGGTTGGCTATATATTGTAGCAAAAGATTAGCAATAATCAATTCAAAGATGCAATGTTGAATAAACGCTCAACGACGGTACTGTGCTGGTCCTAGGCTAGACCGGACTAGAGACACGAGCCTAGAACACTAATGAGGTCACGTCGTAGCACAACTAGCATCAATGAAGGATACTAAGTAGCTCTGGACAGCAAGATATAAGTGAAGATCACAACGGCAGTAAAGATAATGAGGTGAAACAACAGCCAAGCAGGATATATCAACAACTTTGTCTCCAACTTTCCTCTGAAAAAGTTTGTGCCGATTTTTTTGTTTTTTTTCTTATCTCTTTTTTTTCCTCACACTTTTTTTTCTTTCTCTCCTTTTTTTTTCTCTGACTTTTTTTCCTTTTTTTCTCTCGTTTTTTTCTCTCTTTTTTTCTCCCTCTTTCCAAAACAAACTAGATAAGATGCAGATTGGATCAAGTGAAGATGTGAACGATCTCAACTATTATTATGACAATGAATGGTGGGTAGCACGTGGTGGAAATTGATGGATGGGTGGTGGACAGCGGAAGAGATAATGATGCAGGGGTGGCGTGACTAATGTGAACAGAACTCGAAACTCTAAACGAACTAGACACTAAGACCAGCAACTCGACACGACGATGCAATCGATAATTCAACTATGCAATCAATGAAAAGAAAATTGCAACGGCTCAGACTGGCTTGGACCAAGGAGGAATAGATCTAACTCTTTTTTGTGGCTTTTTCTTGGACAATAGGTAAGAAAGTAAATCTAATCTAGGAAAACTGGAAATTCTCACCGAGCAACCTGAAAACTGATACCACTTGATAGAGGCGGGGTGTCCCGATCTTTTGATGAGATGATAACTATCGATTTGGTGGAGACGACTTTGATGATCCGACTACAAACATGCACGACATTGCGCCTTAGCAATCGCTAAACCAACTCCGAGAGGTTATTGACCACGCCGGAGCACAATCAACCTGACCACGAAGGTCTATTCCTGCAAGCAATCGAAGAACAAGCAAGAATATGATAAAAGCAATCTGAATATTGCGAGTATATATGAAGTATTGATAAAGGTGGGGATCCGTAAGCGGTCTTGGTCTGGTCGTTGGACACAAACGAAGTACATGAAGTTGCAATGGCTAACTTTTAACTAAACAAATCCCAAGGAAAAGCTACTAGATGGATCTACTTATATAGGAGCAAGGGGTGGCGTCCAAGGAGGTGGGAGGACGTCCCAAGGCAGCCTAAAACTAAATCTAGGTCGTACAAGGCAATGGGCCCAAGTGGAGGTGATGTAACACCTTTGGACTTGTAGTTTGACTCGGATTCTGCTGCAGCATCAGATTGTTTTGTCCACAACTCAACTCTCCGGACGAATTTGAAGGTGATTCCAATTGGGTTGGAAAGTGCACAAAATCTAGTTTCCAACAAAAAAAGAATCACCCAATTCGGAGTCCGTATGAAAAACTTGTGTGCGTTTTGAGTCAGGTATGTCTGTGCAGTCCGAATCTGAATCCAGAACGTGAGAGACTTGGACTCTATCTTCTCTTGGGCCAAAAGTGACGTGAAAGAACTTTTTGGACAGCAAATAAACATCTCTTTCTTCCTTATCTTCATATGTGGATTGTACAAATGTCCCATACACCTGCAATTAGAGAAAACACAAAAGTGTGTGAAGTATTTTTGTTCTGGATAACATAAATAGATTATTGAATAGTTTGCACTAGAAATCACCTGACAAATATGCATATATGCAATATTTTTGGTCATATCCAAGGTAGTCATGTCCTCATCACAAACTTCAATGCCCGAGCGTGGAACGACTATGAACCGCCATCGGTGCTAACTCCAATCCCCAACAAATGTTCGCTGGGAGACATGGCAGTTGCAAATGCCCACGACGCAGTTACAGTACATGTGTAAGGGTGGCGGTTTTGTCAAATACTATGGCTTAAAAATAGGCCACCGTCGGATGGAAATCTGACGGTTACGTTGGATTCTCCAGGATTGAGCTCGTGCCGAACAATCGCCAGATATCATTACTAAAAAAGGTTAAAACATCCGGGCCTATAACTTGCACTTGCTGACCACTAACAATGATACTAACATAGTTGTAAAATGGTCAAAGACCCTGTCTACATGGTGTTTGGAATTATATGCAAAAAAATTAGCAAGATGCATGTGCATTGCACGGCACACCATCATCACCAACTCGGTTTTTTCTCTACTCCTACTCCTATAAAAGACTCAGTTGGTGATGATGGAGGCGAGGAGGCATGTTCAGCCGGGCGTGCAGCAGACGGCGCAGTACTATTAGATTTGTTATAAAAACAAAGAAGAGTAGTAGAGATAAAGATAAGAGTAGAGATAGAGACTTAGGGAGGAGCACCATCTACTGCTTCGTGTGCTACTCCTGCACTCCATTCGGTGGCTGCAATGTCCCCTACAGCACTCCCTCCTACGCTCCATTCGGCGGGCGTTGTCGAAATTTGGGTAGCGCACTCTCTCGACTGCTGGCAGCCACGACTTCACCGACGACGACTTCTTCCCCGACCTCGGCAACCTCTTCCTCAACGACATGGGCGACAACCTCAACACCAATGGTGCTGCTCCCGTTGCACCGTATGTGTTTCTGTCCTTCTTGTTTGAAATCGTGGTAGAATTCATGTTTCTACTTTGTATCCTACTACTTCCTCTATTCCTAAATATTTTTCTTTCTAGAGATTTCAACAAGTGACTACACACGGAGCAAAATGAGTGAATCTACTCTCTAAAATATGTTTATATACATCCGTATGTGGTATTCCATTTGAAATCTCTAAAAAGACAAATATTTAGGAAGGGAGGGAGTAGATTCTATCTGTTCATCTACTGTGCTAGTCCACATGATTAGTTTAATCTCTGTTATAGCCGTCATGATTTATTTTGTGCTTATTAGGATTAAATCTCGAATAACTTGCTCATATATTCAACTGGCGCAACGTCCCCTACAGCCACTCCCGTTTCATGGACGGCCTGGTCGATGCCTCCAAGGAGCCCTTCGTCTACTGCTATGAGTGCCCGATGCTGTTTTGGGGCTCGCCGGCGGACAGCATGCATCACCTCACGGATGCATGCAATGGTCCCTACTGGCCCTTGGCAGAGAACATCAAGTACGAGACGTGCTACCCGTTCACTGTGTCGGAGTCGCTGGAGGATCACCGCCGCTTGCTAGTCTCGAAGGAGGACGGCAGTGTCTTCCTGTTGATCGTGGACACCGGCGAGGCCCGCGCAGGCCACTGCCCCATCTCTGTAGTGTGCGTCAGGGGCGACGCCGCTGACGCTGACACTGACACGAGGCCGATGTACGGGTGCGTGCTCATTGTTACTACCCCTCAGAGGTACGTGGGCGGCGACACCGGCAACATCAAACTGACTAGGACTCTGCAGAGCAGAGACCTTCCTGCCGATGTAGACATGGAAGACACATGGTATGATTTACCCCCCAACGTGGTGCACGGGGACTCCAAGGAGGTTCACCTAGACATATGCATTACCAAGTTAAATGTTGATCATTAGTCTTTGCTCAATGTAATCCGCTGTCTAAGCATGTGGAGACTTCCATGCATGATCTTGCTCCATTGGAGTATCGCGAATGAATAAAAGTGTATCTGTTTATGGTTTAGTCTAGAATCTTCCATGTATGAATTTTTACTACAGTATTGGTGAAAGACTTACTCTGAACCATTTCTTACATCCCCTCTGCCCCCTTCCAAGTCATTCTGATTTAATCCCTCAGTCTAGGTGTATAAGGGCATGGTTAATACTTAATAGTATAGCCTACTGTTGACTATAAGAAAGTGCCATGTCATCTATAGCCAACATGTATAACAATCGATACTCGAAAACTAATTCTTAAAGATCATTTCTTGCAAAGCACAATAAGTGTTATTTATTCACAAGTTTTGGATGCAGGTTGAACAGTTGAACGCTTTTGTTTGCAAAAGATTCCTTTTTATCTATTTCACCTGGATGTTTGTGAGCTCTAGAGATGAAATAATATCCAAAGAAACCTATCGATACCCGTTACACATGAGATGACCCCCACATACTTTGTTAAAATAAACAACTCCCTGACCAATGCATTTCACTCTTCCATGCAACGCACGGGCACCTTTCTACTATAGATTAGTACGACCAAAAATTGAACTAACATTATATATAGTACGATAAATGTTGATGCATGTCCCTAAAATTATATCATTAACAACTATGTTCAAATACGAATCCAACGATATAGTTTTTGTGGACATGCACTAACATTTTGTCAGTTAAATCTTCAGTCAAATCCAATGGGGGACTAATAAACCACGACCGATGTAATACATGTGTAGAGGGCAGCACTGCACGGGAGTCTCACCCCGCTCGTGGCGTGGCAGTAAAGCCGTCATATCACAAAACCCAACCACTGACAGTAATAAGTGGCCTGGTAAAATAAACGGACAAGCAACCATCACATCCCTCCGTCTTTTTTGCATTTCATCTCTCTGCATATACTTTCTCCGGTTCATCTCGCACACTCAATCCCTAGCTACTACTCCTAGTATCCCTAGCTACTACTCCTAGGGCAAGTTCTTTTGGCGGCATAAAAAATAAGCCGTCTCTTCCCCAGCTTTTCCCATAAGACTAGTCACAGTGTAGAGTAACATTAAGGCGCCTCACTAATTTATTTGGGCTTCTAAACTACTACTAGTACCTCCGTCCTGGTTTATTCGTCACCATTGTAATTTGTGGTAAATTTTGACCAAAGATTTAACTGATAAAATGTTAGTGCATGTGACATGCACAAACATTTCATTAGTTAAATTTATGATCAAAATTTGATACAGATTACAATGGGGACCAATAAATCAGGACGAATCTAGTAGTAATGGGATTACTACTAATCTAGAAGCCTAAACAAACTGGCCCCTGGTACTCCTACTAGTAGTACTAGTACTCAAGTTGGAATTCCAATTGCTGATAGAGGCGAGGGTCCCGATCTTTCGATGAGATGATAACTATCGATTTGGTGGAGACGACTTTGACGATCCGACTACAAACGTGCACGACATTGCGCCTTAGCAATCGCTAAACCAATCTCCTGAGGTTACTGACGATGCCGGAAGCACGGTCAGCCTGACCACGAGGGTCTATTCCTGCAAGCAATCGAAGAACGAGCAAGAATATGATAAAGCAATCTGAATATTGCAAATATATATGAGGTATTGATAATGGTGGGGATCCGGAAGCGGTCTTGGTCTGGTCGTTGGACACAAACGAAGTACACGAAGTTGCAATGGCTAACTTTTAACTAAACAAATCCCCCAAGGAAAAGCTACTAGATGGATCAACTTATATAGGAGCAAGGAGTGGCGGCCAAGGAGGTGGGAGGACGTCCCAAGCCAGCCTAAAACTAAATCTAGGTCGTACAAGGCCAATGGGCCCAAGTGGAGGTGATGTAACACCTTTGGACTTGTAGTTTGACTCGGATTCTGCTGCAGCATCAGATTGTTTCGTCCACAACTCAATGCTCCGGACGAATTTGAAGGTGATTCCAGTTGGGTTGGAAAGTGCACGAAATCTAGTTTCCAACAAAAAAAGAATCACCCAATTCGGAGTCCGTATGAAAAACTTGTGTGCGTTTTGAGTCAGGTATGTCTGTGCAGTCCGAATCTGAATCCAGAACGTGAGAGACTTGGACTCTATCTTCTCTTGGGCCAAAAGTGACGTGAGAGAACTTTTTGGACAGCAAATAAACATCTCTTTCTTCCTTATCTTCATATGTGGATTGTACAAATGTCCCATACACCTGCAATTAGACAAAACACAAAAGTGTGTGAAGTATTTTTGTTCTGGATAACATAAATAGATTATTGAATAGTTTGCACTAGAAATCACCTGACAAATATGCATATATGCAATATTTTTGGTCATATCCAAGGTAGTCATGTCCTCATCATCCTCCCCTTCTTGAAAATAAAGCCGTCCTCGGCGTTGCTTAATCTGAAATGTGGCTAACAAAAGAGACAAGGTGTACATGTTGTATATGTATATGTCATCCATTTTTACTTCCCTTGATTTTTGCATATATGACACATGAATAGATGAGTAACTTGCATTGTTCATAAAATCTAAAGCCAAAAAATTATCACAAGAAGTAGAAGGCATGAAAATATTGGAACTCAGTTTGCACATATAAGTGAAGCTCTTATTCTCTTCAAAAGATTGGCAATGTTCATCATTAAACCATCCTAACTTCGATGAATAAACCTTACTTGCATCAAATTTACATGCTACAACATGCTTAAATAAGCAAACATGCAATAAGTCATTGGACACAGAATCATCATCAAGATTAGAGGTCATATCAAAATGATTAAACATTGGTTCTTTTGCATCAACAGTTAATTTAATGGGTGCACTCAAAATTGTTGATATTTCAGTTGTTTGATCACATGACGCATTCATGACAGTAACAAGAGTCTCTAAAATAGGTGGTGTGCTCAAATCAACAGGTAACTCAATACATGACGCATTCAAGTTAACTAGGCATGCATCTTTCTCATGTGAAGTTATATCATCAATATCTTTACTGTTACCTTGTGGCAAAGATGTAGCTGATATAGGTACGGACGTTGACAATGTACCATACCCTTGCGATGACGCTGCGCTCATAATCCGAGGTGCAATGATGGAGGAACCCACCGGCGGTGGTGAGCATGAACTGGAATAGTAGTTGTTGTAGTCACCTAATGCATCCTCCTGTATCTGTCTCTCAAAGGTACAAGCACGGACATACATACCAGTAATGCAACCAGGAATATACTGAAATCTTGCCTGAATATCATGGTTCAAACCACCAAAAAATCTATTCATTGTATCATTCTCAGATTCTTCTATGTCACAATGATGCATATAAGATTTGAACTCTTGGTAGTAAGCATGAACAGTGTTGTTGCCTTGTTTAAATTGTTCAAATTTGCGAAGCAATTCACGACGATAATAAGGAGGGAAAAATTGTTGTCTCATTACAGCTTTCAAAACTTTCCAAGTTGTGGGTTGGTTATCAATGTTTTTCTTACAATGTACACTCCACCAAACAGAAGCAAAATCAGTAAATGCTCTAGTGGCTGCTCGCACTCGCTCAAGTTCAGAAAAGTCATGGTGACTAAAAGCTTGTTCTACTTCAAGCTCCCAAGCTAGATAAGTAGTAGGATTAAATCTACCCTCAAATGACGGTAAAAAGATAACCTGACCATGTGCTTGTGTGTGTTGTCCCAACTCTCATGATGGTGAAGATGTGTCCGTCGTCCAAGAACTTCTATCTTCGGAACCTGCATGATTAGTAGAAACAAGAAACAAAATTCAAGAATAATGTTCCTATGAACTACTAGGGTGTGGTGGTAAAGCGCTCACAGTAAAGCAAATATTAATATCTTACAAGTTCTTACCAAGCAGCAGGTGGTGACAGGCAACCAGCGGTGTCAAATAACTATGAAGATTGTGTAAAGCGATTGCCAGGGGAACGTACGTATACACGGTGTAGAAATATGTGGAGCTGGGTTGGCTATATATGGTAGCAAAAGATTAGCAATAATCAATTCAGAGATGCGATGTTGAATAAACGCTCAACGACGGTACTGTGCTGGTCCTAGGCTAGACCGTACTAGAGACGCGAGCTTAGAACACTAATGAGGTCACGGCGTAGCACAACTAGCATCAATGAAGGATACTAAGTAGCTCTTGACAGCAAGATATAAGTGAATATCACAACGGCAGTGAAGATAATGATGAAAAACAACTGCCAAGCAGGATATACAACAACTCTCTCTCCAACTTTCCTCTTGAAAAGTTTAAGACAATTTTCTGATAAATTCTTTCAAAGAATGCTATTAACTCAAGCTTTTCAATGCAAAAAGAATCACTCAATTCCGAGTTGATATGAGGAGTCAAAGAATTCTAAAACTGGCCTGAAAAATTGAAACAAGCTGTGTTCATGAACTTCGGAGGGCAAAAAGACCTATTTAGAAGCCGATTTTGAGGTGTCAAATATTGAACTAGCTTCTGCAACTATTTAGATGCGGCTCGTCGCTAGCTTCAATTTGAGTATTCACGGAGCCAAAACGGACTTCGTATGAGGAAGATACACCTGTTTTACTGAACAGTGCGCAAAACAGATTCCAATCCGAATTCAGGTACGAGATTGATTCTAGATAGATCCAATTTTTTTTCTTCTCTCTTTTTTTTCTCACGCTTTTTTTTCTTTTTCTTCTCTCTCTTTTTCTTTTTTTTCCTTTTTTCTCTTTTTTTTCTCTATCTTTTTTTTCAAGACAAACTAGATAAGATGCAGATTGGATCAGGCGAAGATGTGAATGACCTCAACTATGATTATGACAATGAACAGTGCGTATCACGTGGTGGAAATTAATAGATGGGATGGTGGACAGCGGAAGGGATAATGATGCAGCGGCGGCGTGACTAATGTGAACAGAACTCGAAACTCTAAAGGAACTAGACGCTAAGACCAGCAACTCGACACGACGATGCAACCGATAATTCAACTATGCAAGCAATGAAAAGAAAATTGCAAAGGCTCAGACTGGCTTGGACCAAGGATGAATAGATCTAACTCTTTTTTGTGGCTTTTTCTTGGACAATAGGTAAGAAAATAAATCTAATCTAGGAAAGCTGGAAATTCTCACCGAGCAACCTGAAAACTGATACCACTTGATAGAGGCGAGGGTCCCGATCTTTTGATGAGATGATAACTATCGATTTGGTGGAGACGACTTTGACGATCCGACTACAAACGTGCACGACGTTGCGCCTTAGCAATCGCTAAACCAATCTCCTGAGGTTACTGACGATGCCGGAAGCACGGTCAGCCTGACCACGAGGGTCTATTCCTGCAAGCAATCGAAGAACGAGCAAGAATATGATAAAGCAATCTGAATATTGCAAATATATATGAGGTATTGATAATGGTGGGGATCCGGAAGCGGTCTTGGTCTGGTCGTTGGACACAAACGAAGTACACGAAGTTGCAATGGCTAACTTTTAACTAAACAAATCCCCCAAGGAAAAGCTACTAGATGGATCAACTTATATAGGAGCAAGGGGTGGCGGCCAAGGAGGTGGGAGGACGTCCCAAGGCAGCCTAAAACTAAATCTAGGTCGTACAAGGCCAATGGGCCCAAGTGGAGGTGATGTAACACCTTTGGACTTGTAGTTTGACTCGGATTCTGCTACAGCATCAGATTGTTTCGTCCACAACTCAACGCTCCGGACGAATTTGAAGGTGATTCCGGTTGGGTTGGAAAGTGCACGAAATCTAGTTTCCAACAAAGAAAGAATCACCCAATTCGGAGTCCGTATGAAAAACTTGTGTGCGTTTTCAGTCAGGTATGTCTGTGCAGTCCGAATCTGAATCCAGAACGTGAGAGACTTGGACTCTATCTTCTCTTGGGCCAAAAGTGACGTGAGAGAACTTTTTGGACAGCAAATAAACATCTCTTTCTTCCTTATCTTCATATGTGGATTGTACAAATGTCCCATACACCTGCAATTAGACAAAACACAAAAGTGTGTGAAGTATTTTTGTTCTGGATAACATAAATAGATTATTGAATAGTTTGCACTAGAAATCACCTGACAAATATGCATATATGCAATATTTTTGGTCATATCCAAGGTAGTCATGTCCTCATCAATTGCTCGGCACAACTTGTTAGGCAAAAAATTCGATACATGGTGTAGGAAGTGGTTTGGGAATTTGCATGCCTTTCCGACCAGTGAGATACTCCGTACAAAGTATGATAGAGAAATAACCACAGAAAAGGAAGCTAAAAGTAAAAAATCAAATTGGCATTTTTGCATTTGTTTTGCATTGAATCGTTTCACAAGCTTGACTAGTGTTGTTTTTCTACTTTTACAAAAACCGCATCGTAATGTTAAAACGTGCATTTGCACGTACATAAGTAATAGTAGTACTCCCTCCGTCTAGGTGTATAAAGTCTTCCCTCCTTTTTGGTCATGGTGCACAACCAAAGATGACTTATTCACCTAGACGGAGGGAGTAGCACAGTTTGCAAGCATATATAGAGAGAGACGTGTAGTGCGATAGTATATAGTAAAGTTTGTGCTATATGGACCTACCTAAAAATGCGTACGGTTACACAAGGTTTCCAAACTTTCCCTCTTACATACTTAATTAAGGACGCTAATAATTCCCGAACATTCGGGATTTATCATTTGCATCCCGAAACTAATGAGATCACCTTACGAAACTAAATTATATTCCTACTAAAAGCCATGGCGCTCGCAGGAGCGCTTGCGGCACGCCACGAGTGCCCTAGTGCACGGCCGTTTCCTAGCGTGCCGACACAACGGCTCTTCCTCAGCCTCGCAACTTGCGAGGTTCTGATTGGCGGCTTGCCGGCGGGCGAGCACGCTCTTACCGGTGTGGTGATTCGGCGCCAACAGGTACTCCTCCTTGCTGGAAGCATGCACCCGGTCCACGTACCCCCAAGCGTAGATGATACGCTTGGGCCCGACTGCACTCAAGGCTTTGGCACGGGCGTGCTCCGTCACCCTCACGGCCCTTGCACGAACCTTCTGCTAAAGAGCTGATGGCCTGACTCCCTCGGACGCGACATAGACCTACCAGGCGGCTTGCCCCGCGGCGCGCTTCTCTTCCTCGGCCTTCTTCTCTGCCTCTATTTTGGCGTGCTCTGCCGGCGGCAAAGCCTCCCACATGGCGACATCCATTTCTTTCCAAAGCTCCTCAAGGCTGGGGGGGCTCGGCGGGCGGCGTGGCGTCCTCCTCGTAGGGGGAGCCGATGCGTCCTCCGACGCGGGTGCTGGCGAGATTGGGAACGCCGACGCGTCCACCTCGACGCATCATGGTGAGGAGTGGAATGCCGACGCGTACTCCTTGACTAGTGGCGGTGGAACGGAACGACTACGCGTGACCGTCTGGGCGGTGCAGCGAGGGGCGCCTAGGGCTTGGGAGGGGCGATGCCATGGTGGTCGACGTGAGAGGGAGGGGGAGGAGATAGCGATGAACGTGAGTGTTCTTCCGAATGCCGTGGGAGGCGCAATATTTATAGCGAGCAATGGCACACCTATGTAAGATATGGACTGAGTTGCACTGACTTAACTGCAGGTCCAGTTGCATCACTCACATGTGGGCCAGACCCCTGTTGGGCCCATATGTCAATGACCCAATGCACCTGTAGTTAAGTAACTGAAGCAGCGTCCCAGAAGATATGTTGCATGATTAACGTAATAGCTATGTGGGCATATTTGTTGGAGTAAATTATGGCGGAGGGAAGGGGTAGAAATATTGCTGGTGACAACGGATTGGACGAGCGCGGGGGGACGAGAGTCATGCATGCAGATTTTTTTCACACGGGATGGAGTGGTGGGACCATCGGAGGGGGAAGGAGAGTCTGGCAGGCATATTGTTTCCACACATGGAGCAGAAAAGATTTGGAGACGAACGGGCTTCCTGCAGGTATGGGGAAAGGTGCATAATAAGTCATCTTGCATGTCGGGCTAGGTATAGTCTCAAGTCATTAAAAACATACATGCCCCACACATGATGATAGAGGCAAAGGTGTCCCGTCTTTCGATGAGATGATGGATATCGCTTTGGTGGAAGTCGACTTTGATGATCCGACTACGAACGTGCGAGGACGTCGCGCCTTAGCAATCGCTAAACCAACTCCGAGAGGTTATTGACCACGCCGGAGCACGATCAACCTGACCACGAGGGTCTGTTTCCTGCGAGCAAACGAAGAACAAGCAAGAAACTAAGATTGCAATCTGGATATTGCGAATATAAGATGAAAGCTTTATTGATCAAGGTGGGGTTCTGTGACGCCTTTGTCTGGTCGTTGAACACAAACGAAGTACGCGAAGTTGCAGCTATGGCGAACTTTTAATCTAAACAAAACCCAAAGTCTAAACGGTGCCCTAAGGGCTGTATATATGGAGGAAGAGAGGGGGAATTTCGTGGCCCTTGGTGGAGGGGTCCGAAATCAACCCTATCTCTTGTTTCCCCACACATACGGACTCTAAAAATAGCCTATACTTATGTATTTCGAAATTACATGGGCCTGGCCCAATAAAAAAGGTGACGCAGCACCTATAATAGACTCGGGACGAAATTTATGAAGTGGCATCTTGTATATTTCGTCCAAGGCTTCATGCACCCATTATGGTGGCTTCAAAGTCCTGAAATCATCACTTGTAACTCCGTTCTTGTTCCCCTTGCGCATGGCATCATCTCCATGCTTGTTCTTGCTCCAATGTTCATCCTTCTCCAAGCTAGGCCCTTCATTTGTAAGCAAAACAAATGTATCCAATTTAGGCAGCATCATATTCTCATGAACATTAGAATCATTACCAAGAAACGAAAGTACCTGGTAATTTAGTTGGCGTGCACGAGCTCTAGTAATTGGTCCAGTATGTATAGCAGCAGGGGCTGTGGGTGTAACAATTGTATTGATGTCCTCATCATCCTCCCCTTCCTGAAATGAAGTCGTCCTCGACGGAAACTCATCTTCCTCACCCAAATAAGGCTTCAAATATGCAATGTTAAAAGTGGGACTAACCCCAAAATCTGCAGGCAGCTCAAGTTTATATGCATTATCATTTATTTTCTCTAACACCTTAAAGGGACCATCAGCACGTGGCATTAGCTTTGATTTGTGCAAATCAGGAAATCTATCCTTACGCAAATGTAACCAAACAAGATCTCCAGGTGCAAACACAACATGTTTTCTACCCTTATCTCCAGCAAGTTTATATTTAGCATTCATACGCTCAATGTTTTCCTTAGTTAACTCATGCATTTTTAAAATCAATTCAGCACGTTGTTTAGCATCAAAATTAACCTTCTCCGAAGATGGAAGAGGCAACAAATCAATAGGTGCACGAGGTAGGAAACCATACACAACTTCAAAAGGGCACATCTTAGTAGTAGAATGCAATGAACGATTATAAGCAAATTCAATATGAGGCAAGCATTCCTCCCACATTTTCTTATTATTCTTTAAAACAGCCCTAAGCATAGTAGACAACGTTCTATTGACTACTTCAGTTTGTCCATCAGTTTGGGGGTGACAAGTAGTACTAAAAAGCAGTTTAGTCCCCAACTTAGCCCATAAACATCTCCAAAAGTGGCTAAGAAATTTAGTATCACGATCTGAAACAATAGTATTTGGCATACCATGCAAGTGAATAATTTCACGAAAGAACAAATCAGCAACATTAACAGCATCATCACTTTTATGACATGGTATAAAGTGTGCCATTTTTTCGAGAATCTATCCACGACAACAAATATGCTATCCCTCCCCTTCTTTGTTCGAGGTAAACCTAAAACAAAGTCCATAGATATATCCTCCCAAGGAACACTAGGTACAGGCAAAGGCATATATAAACCATGAGGATTGAGTCGTGACTTAGCTATTTGACATGTAGTGCATCGAGCAATAAAACGCTCAACATCGCGTCTCATCTTTGGCCAAAAGAAATGTGTAGCAAGTACGTCCTCCGTCTTCTTCACACCAAAGTGTCCCATTAATCCTCCATGCGCCTCCTGCAACAACAAAAGACAAACGGAGCTAGCTGGAATGCATAGCTTGTTAGCACGAAACACAAATCCATCGTTAACGGCGAACTTGTTCCACATTCTTCCTTCTTTACAATTCTGCATTACATCTTTAAAATCAGCATCATGCACATATTGATCTTTGATGGTCTCCAAACCAAATATTTTGAAGTCAAGTTGTGAAAGCATAGTATAGCGGTGAGACAATGCGTCAGCAATAACATTTTCTTTTCCCTTCTTGTGTTTAATGACATAAGGAAAAGTCTCAATGAATTCAACCCATTTAGCATGTCTAGGATTCAGTTTAGCTTGACTTTTAATATGTTTCAAAGATTCCAGAGTGTGCTTTTCCCTTGTTTACGTGCCGCGCCGTGATTTTGTTGGTGTTCTAGGCTCGCGTCTCTAGCACAGTCTAGCCTAGGACCAGCACAATATCGTTGTTGAGCGTTTATTCAACTTTGCATCTCTGAATTGATTATTGCTGACCCTTTTTGCTACCATATTATAAGCCTTCCCAGCTCCACATACATCTACGTCGTGCGTTTGACTCTCCCTGGTAATCGCTCTATCCAAGCTTTGAGAGTTTTTGACTACAACGGTTGCCGATCACCGCCTGCTGCTGGGTAAGAACTGGTAAGAATTTGAGATTTGCTTGACGGATTTGTGACACCCACCACCACCTCTTGTTAGTAGTCTGTAGGATCATATTCTTGTGTGTTTCTATTGCTGCTAACCATGCCAGGATCACAAGCCGACGAGACTGACTGGGAGAACATGACGAATAAGGATTTGCATGATAAATTTCAGCAAATGATGAGTGGACAGGTGCAAGACGTGCTAAACAGATTTGAAGAGGCCATGGAGAAGATAGATGGCATGGAGAAGACGTTCGAAACAAAGCTCGATAACAAGTTTAATGAATTGCTCGCGCACCTAACGCACCTCTCCACCACCACCACCCGCTGAAACATATTAAAAGTCAAGCTAAACTGAATCGTAGACATGCTAAATGGGTTGAATTCATTAAGACTTTCCCTTATGTCATCAAACACAAGAAGGGAAAAGAAAATGTTATTGCTGATGCATTGTCTCGTCGCGATACTATGCTTTCACAACTTGACTTCAAAATATTTGGTTTGGAGACCATCAAAGATCAATATGTGCATGATGCTGATTTTAAAGATGTAATGCAGAATTGTAAAGAAGGAAGAATGTGGAACAAGTTTGTTGTTAACGATGGATTTGTGTTTCGTGCTAACAAGCTATGCATTCCAGCTAGCTCCGTTCATCTTTTGTTGTTGCAGGAGGCGCATGGAGGAGGATTAATGGGACACTTTGGCGTGAAGAAGACGGAGGACGTACTTGCTACACATTTCTTTTGGCCAAAGATGAGACGGGATGTTGAGCGTTTTATTGCTCGCTGCACTACATGTCAAAAAGCTAAGTCACGACTCAATCCTCATGGTTTATATATGCCTTTGCCTGTACCTAGTGTTCCTTGGGAGGATATATCTATGGACTTTGTTTTAGGTTTACCTCGAACAAAGAAGGGGAGGGATAGCATATTTGTTGTCGTGGATAGATTCTCAAAAATGGCACACTTTATACCATGTCATAAAAGCGATGATGCTGTTAATGTTGCTGATTTGTTCTTTCGTGAAATTATTCGCTTGCATGGTCTGCCAAATACTATTGTTTCAGATCGTGATACTAAATTTCTTAGCCACTTCTGGAGATGTTTATGGGCTAAGTTGGGGACTAAACTGCTTTTTAGTACTACTTGTCACCCCCAAACTGATGGACAAACTGAAGTAGTCAATAGAACGTTGTCTACTATGCTTAGGGCTGTTTTGAAGAATCATAAGAAAATGTGGGAGGAATGCTTGCCTCATATTGAATTTGCTTATAATCGTTCATTGCATTCTACTACTAAGATGTGCCCTTTTGAAGTTGTGTATGGTTTCCTACCTCGTGCACCTATTGATTTGTTGCCTCTTCCATCTTCGGAGAAGGTTAATTTTGATGCTAAACAACATGCTGAATTGATTTTAAAAGTGCATGAGTTAACTAAGGAAAACATTGAGCGTATGAATGCTAAATATAAACTTGCTGGAGATAAGGGTAGAAAACATGTTGTGTTTGCACCTGGAGATCTTGTTTGGTTACATTTGCGTAAGGATAGATTTCCTGATTTGCGCAAATCAAAGTTAATGCCACGTGCTGATGGTCCCTTTAAGGTGTTAGAGAAAATAAATGATAATGCATATAAACTTGAGCTGCCTGCAGATTTTGGGGTTAGTCCCACTTTTAACATTGCAGATTTGAAGCCTTATTTGGGTGAGGAAGATGAACTTCCGTCGAGGACGACCTTATTTCAAGAAGGGGAGGATGATGAGGACATCAATACAATTGTTACACCCACAGCACCTGCTGCTATACATACTGGACCAATTACTAGAGCTCGTGCACGCCAACTAAATTACCAGGTACTTTCGTTTCTTGGTAATGATTCTAATGTTCATGAGAATATGATGCTGCCTAAATTGGATACATTTGTTTTGCTTACAAATGAAGGGCCTAGCTTGGAGAAGGATGAACATTGGAGCAAGAACAAGCATGGAGATGATGGCATGCGCAAGGGGAACAAGAACGGACTTACAAGTGATGATTTCAGGACTTTGAAGCCACCATAATGGGTGCATGAAGCCTCGGACGAAATATACAAGATGCCACTTCATAAATTTCATCCCGAGGCTATTTTAGGTGCTGCGTCACCTTATTATTGGGCCAGGCCCATGTAATTTCGAAATACATAAGTATAGGCTATTTTTAGAGTCCGTATGTGTGGGGAAACAAGAGATAGGGTTGATTTCGGACCCCTCCACCAAGGGCCACGAAATTCCCCCCTCTTCTCCATATATACAGCCCTTAGGGCATCGTTTAGACTTTGAGTTTTGTTTAGATTAAAAGTTCGCCATAGCTGCAACTTCGCGTACTTCGTTTGTGTTCAACGACCAGACAAAGGCGTCACAGAACCCCACCTTGATCAATAAAGCTTTCATCTTATATTCGCAATATCCAGATTGCAATCTCAGTTTCTTGCTTGTTCTTCGTTTGCTCGCAGGAAACAGACCCTCGTGGTCAGGTTGATCGTGCTCCGGCATGGTCAATAACCTCTCGGAGTTGGTTTAGCGATTACTAAGGCGCGACGTCCTCGCACGTTCGTAGTCGGATCGTCAAAGTCGACTGCCACCAAAGCGATATCCATCATCTCATCAAAAGACGGGACACCTTTGCCTCTATCAGCACATCTTAGTAGTAGAATGCAATGAACGATTATAAGCAAATTCAATATGAGGCAAGCATTCCTCCCACATTTTCTTATTACTCTTCAAAACAGCCCTAAGCATAGTAGACAATGTTCTATTGACTACTTCAGTTTGTCCATCAGTTTGGGGGTGACAAGTAGTACTAAAAAGCAGTTTAGTCCCCAACTTAGCCCATAAACATCTCCAAAAGTGGCTAAGAAATTTAGTATCACGATCTGAAACAGTAGTATTTGGCACACCATGCAAGCGAATAATTTCACGAAAGAACAAATTAGCAACATTAACAGCATCATCGCTTTTATGACATGGTATAAAGTGTGCCATTTTCGAGAATCTATCCACGACAACAAATATGCTATCCCTCCCCTTCTTTGTTCGAGGTAAACCTAAAACAAAGTCCATAGATATATCCTCCCAAGGAACACTAGGTACAGGCAAAGGCATATATAAACCATGAGGATTGAGTCGTGACTTAGCTTTTTGACATGTAGTGCAGCGAGCAATAAAACGCTCAACATCCCGTCTCATCTTTGGCCAAAAGAAATGTGTAGCAAGTACGTCCTCCGTCTTCTTCACGCCAAAGTGTCCCATTAATCCTCCTCCATGCGCCTCCTGCAACAACAAAAGACGAACGGAGCTAGCTGGAATGCATAGCTTGTTAGCACGAAACACAAATCCATCGTTAACGACAAACATGTTCCACATTCTTCCTTCTTTACAATTCTGCATTACATCTTTAAAATCAGCATCCTGCACATATTGATCTTTGATGGTCTCCAAACCAAATATTTTGAAGTCAAGTTGTGAAAGCATAGTATAGCGACGAGACAATGCATCAGCAATAACATTTTCTTTTCCCTTCTTGTGTTTAATGACATAAGGGAAAGTCTCAATGAATTCAACCCAATTAGCATGTCTACGATTCAGCTTAGCTTGACATTTAATATGTTTCAAAGATTCATGATCAGAATGTATAACAAATTCTTTGGGCCATAAATAATGTTGCCATGTATCTAAAGTCCGAACAAGAGCATATAATTCTTTATCATAAGTAGAATAATTCAGACTAGGCCCACTCAATTTTTTAGAAAAGTATGCAACAGGTTTGCCATCTTGTAATAACACACCTCCTAATCCAAGTCCACTAGCATCACATTCAAGCTCAAAAGTCTTATTAAAATCAGGAAGGCTTCTTCCTGTGCGGTACCCCAAAGAAAAGAAACATCTTTCTTTGTAAGCTCATTGAGAGGTGCAGCAATGGTGCTAAAATCTCTCACAAAACGCCTATAGAATCCAGCGAGGCCAAGAAAACTCCTCACTTGTGTGACCGTTTTGGGCTGCGGCCAACTCTCAATAGCTTCAATCTTGGCTTTATCAACTTCAATTCTGGGTGGAGTAACAAGATAGCCAAGAAAAGATACTTGATCGGTGCCAAAGGTGCACTTCCCAAGGTTACCAAACAAATGTGCATCACGTAGAGCAATAAAAACAGCACGTAAATGTTCCAAATGTTCTTCCAAAGATCTGCTATAAATCAGTATATCATCAAAATAGACTACCACAAATCGTCCAATGAAAGCATGTAAAACTTCGTTCATTAGTCTCATGAAAGTACTAGGCACATTAGTTAACCCAAAAGGCATGACTAACCACTCATATAATCCAAACTTAGTTTTAAATGTTGTTTTCCATTCATCCCCCAATTTCATACAAATTTGATGGTATCCACTACGCAAATCAACTTTGGATAATATTGTAGAGCCACTCAATTCATCAAGCATATCATCTAGCCTAGGAATAGGATGACGATAACGAATAGTAATATTATTAATGCCTCTACAATCAACACACATACGCGATGTACCATCCTTTTTCGGCACTAGAATAATAGGAACAGCACAAGGACTAAGCGATTTGCGTATATAACCTTTGTCGAGAAGCTCTTGTACTTGACGCATAATCTCCTTCGTCTCCTCTGGATTGGTACGGTATGGCGCACGGTTTGGCAGTGAAGCACCGGGAATTAAGTCAATCTGATGCTCAATCCCTCGAATAGGTGGTAATCCCGGTGGCACGTCTTGTGGAAAGACGTCAGTGAATTCCTGCAAAATGTTAGTGATAGCAGGAGGCAAAGAGGAAGGCACGTCCTCGAATGAAAATAATGCCTCTTTGCACACAAAAGCATAGCAAACAGATTTGCTGAAATCTAGCTCATCAATATCAGATTTGGTGGCAAATAAACATGCACTTTTCAATTTAATTTCAGAAGCAACACTAGATGGTTTATGATTAGGCTTCATTTGTTGCTCAAATTCTTTTGCCACAATCTGATTTTCACTCTTATTCTTCTCCTGTTTTGCTTTATTAGCTCTATTAATATCATCTTTCAAAATAGAATCAGGAGTCATAGGAAGCAAAGTAATATTTTTATCCTTATGAACAAGAGTATACTGATTGTTTCTACCATGGTGTACAGAACTTTTTATCAAATTGCCATGGTCTACCAAGTAATAAGGAACAAGCTTGCATAGGTACCACATCACAATCAACATAATCAGCATATGTAGAGATACTAAAATGGACACGAACAGTACGTGTTACCTTAACCTTGCCGCTGTTGTTGAACCATTGGATGTAGTAAGGATGTGGATGTGGTCTTGTGGTGAGAGAAAGCTTCTCCACCATCTCCATGCTAGCCAAGTTGTTGCAGCTCCCTCCGTCTATTATGACGCGCACAGATCGTTCCTTCACAACTCCCTTGGTATGGAACAAATTGTGCCTCTGATTTTGCTTAGCTTGTGTGACCTGCACACTCAAAACACGTTGAGCAACTAAACATTCATACCTGTCAGCATCTTCAGGAGCCATGTATTGTGTCTCATGATCAGAATCATCTCCACCATGTTCTTCACGTGTAATAAGAGTCAAAGTCTCCTCATCATAGTCACTAGCGGACTCATATCCACCATCCGCGGTAGCAATCATCACACGCGGAGATTTGCATTCTCTCGCATAATGACCTCCTCCCTTAAAACGACGACAAATAATATCACTTGTGTGCCCTGTTGATGCCATGGAAGAAGAAGAACTCTGTGCAGGCCCAGCAGGTGCGCTCTTGGCATATAATGGTGGTTGTGCCTATTTTCTTGTATCACGACTGGAGGAGGCACCTGATTGAGGTGCTGGTGCAGTTGAAGTAGAAGATGCACGCAGTGTCCATGATGAAGGTCGGCCTGCAGAAAAGTTAGATCCCGCCAATGCTTGTCGATCCTGCACTTCATGTTCAGCTTTACAAGCAAGATTGAATAAACGAGTGATATTAGTATACTCCTTATAGTCTAGAATGGTTTGAATCTCTCTATTTAATCCACCCAGAAAACATGCAAGCATAGCTTCATTCTCCTCAACAATACCACATCTAATCATGCCAGTTTGTAATTCCTGATAATATTCTTCTACAGAATTTTTCCCTTGTCTTAAACGCTGCAATTTTTGAAGCAATTCACGTTGATAATATGGTGGAACCCAACGCGTACGCATAGCAGTTTTCAAAGCAGCCCAAGTAGTTGGAATAGGATATAATCTACAATGTTCAGACCACCATACACATGCAAAACTAGTGAAAGCACAAACAGCAGCAGCAACCCGTCTCTCCTCGGGATATTGTAAACATGTAAAACGTTGTCCAGTTTCTAACTCCCAAGTAAGATATATATCCGGAACATATCTACCCTCAAATGGTGGAATATTCAATTTCAGTTTAGGAATATGGACATCATCTCGTACCTGAGGTGGTGGTGCAGGCCTACCATTACGAATATATACCTGAGGTCGACCTGCTGGTGGTGGTGCTGGTGGGTGCACGTAGTTCTGATTTTGATCAACCTCATCCTCATAATCGCCTGCATACTCATCATCCTCCTGGGTACCAGCAGCAGTAGTAGCAGGAGCCAAAGAAGCATCAATAACAGGAACAGCAACACTAGAAGTTTGGCCATCCTCAATAGGAACACGCTTCGCTCGTCCATACTGATTCGGAAGGATGCGTTGTTGTTGGTGTTGCAGAGGTGCAATAGGTGCAGCCGGCGGTGGTGGTGGTAAACGCGCGAGCAATTCATTAAACTTGCTATCAAGCTTTGTTTCGAACGTCTTCTCCATGCCATCTATCTTCTCCGTGGCCTCGTCAAATCTGTTTAGCACATCTTGCACCTGTCCACTCATCATTTGCTGAAATTTATCATGTAGTTGTTTGTTCGTCAGGTTCTCCCAATCAGTCTCATCGGCTTGTGATCCTACCATGGTTAGCAGCAAATAGAAACACACAAGAATATGATCCTACAGACTACTAAGAAGTGGTGGTGGTGTATCACAAACCCGTCAAGCAAATCTCAAATTCTTACCAGTTCTTACCCAGCAGCAGGTGGTGATTGACAACCGTTGTAGTCAAAACTCTCAAAGCTTGGATAGAGTGATAGAGGCAAAGGTGTCCCGTCTTTCGATGAGATGATGGATATCGCTTTGGTGGAAGTCGACTTTGACGATCCGACTACGAACGTGCGAGGACGTCGCGCCTTAGCAATCGCTAAACCAACTCCGAGAGGTTATTGACCACGCCGGAGCACGATAAACCTGACCACGAGGGTCTGTTTCCTGCGAGCAAACGAAGAACAAGCAAGAAACTAAGATTGCAATCTGGATATTGCGAATATAAGATGAAAGCTTTATTGATCAAGGTGGGGTTCTGTGACGCCTTTGTCTGGTCGTTGAACACAAACGAAGTACGCGAAGTTGCAGCTATGGCGAACTTTTAATCTAAACAAAACCCAAAGTCTAAACGGTGCCCTAAGGGCTGTATATATGGAGGAAGAGAGGTGGAATTTCGTGGCCCTTGGTGGAGGGGTCCGAAATCAACCCTATCTCTTGTTTCCCCACACATACGGACTCTAAAAATAGCCTATACCTATGTATTTCGAAATTACATGGGAATGGCCTAATAAAAAGGTGACGCAGCACCTATAATAGCCTCGGGACGAAATTTATGAAGTGGCATCTTGTATATTTCGTCCAAGGCTTCATGCACCCATTATGGTGGCTTCAAAGTCATGAAATCATCACTTGTAACTCCGTTCTTGTTCCCCTTGCGCATGGCATCATCTCCATGCTTGTTCTTGCTCCAATGTTCATCCTTTTCCAAGCTAGGCCCTTCATTTGTAAGCAAAACAAATGTATCCAATTTAGGCAGCATCATATTCTCATGAACATTAGAATCATTACCAAGAAACGTAAGTACCTGATAATTTAATTGGCGTGCGCGAGCTCTAGTAATTGGTCCCGTATATGTAGCAGTAGGGGTTGTGGGTGTAACAATGGTATTGATGTCCTCATCATCCTCCCCTTCTTGAAATGAAGTCCTCCTCGACGGAAACTCATCTTCCTCACCCAAATAAGGCTTCAAATATGCAATGTTAAAAGTGGGACTAACCCCAAAATCTGCAGGCAGCTCAAGTTTATATGCATTATCATTTATTTTCTCTAACACCTTAAAGGGACCATCAGCACGTGGCATTAGCTTTGATTTGCGCAAATCAGGAAATCTATCCTTACGCAAATGTAACCAAACAAGATCTCCTGGTGCAAACACAACATGTTTTCTACCCTTATCTCCAGCAAGTTTATATTTAGCATTCATACGCTCAATGTTTTCCTTAGTTAACTCATGCATTTTTAAAATCAATTCAGCACGTTGTTTAGCATCAAAATTAACCTTCTCCGAAGATGGAAGCTGCAACAAATCAATAGGTGCACGAGGTAGGAAACCATACACAACTTCAAAAGGGCACATCTTAGTAGTAGAATGCAATGAACGATTATAAGCAAATTCAATATGAGGCAAGCATTCCTCCCACATTTTCTTATTATTCTTCAAAACAGCCCTAAGCATAGTAGACAACGTTCTATTGACTACTTCAGTTTGTCCATCAGTTTGGGGGTGACAAGTAGTACTAAAAAGCAGTTTAGTCCCCAACTTAGCCCATAAACATCTCCAAAAGTGGCTAAGAAATTTAGTATCACGATCTGAAACAATAGTATTTGGCACACCATGCAAGCGAATAATTTCACGAAAGAACAAATCAGCAACATTAACAGCATCATCGCTTTTATGACATGGTATAAAGTGTGCCATTTTCGAGAATCTATCCACGACAACAAATATGCTATCCCTCCCTGATGAGGACATCAATACAATTGTTACACCCACAGCCCCTGCTGCTATACATACTGGACCAATTACTAGAGCTCGTGCACGCCAACTAAACTACCAGGTACTTTCGTTTCTTGGTAATGATTCTAATGTTCATGAGAATATGATGCTGCCTAAATTGGATACATTTGTTTTGCTTACAAATGAAGGGCCTAGCTTGGAGAAGGATGAACATTGGAGCAAGAACAAGAACGGAGTTACAAGTGATGATTTCAGGACTTTGAAGCCACCATAATGGGTGCATGAAGCCTTGGACGAAATATACAAGATGCCACTTCATAAATTTCGTTCCGAGGCTATTTTAGGTGCTGCGTCACCTTATTATTGGGCCAGGCCCATGTAATTTCGAAATACATAAGTATAGGCTATTTTTAGAGTCCGTATGTGTGGGGAAACAAGAGATAGGGTTGATTTCGGACCCCTCCACCAAGGGCCACGAAATTCCCCCCCTCTTCCTCCATATATACAGCCCTTAGGGCATCGTTTAGAATTTGGGGTTTTGTTTAGATTAAAAGTTCGCCATAGCTGCAACTTCGCGTACTTCGTTTGTGTTCAACGACCAGACAAAGGCGTCACAGAACCCCACCTTGATCAATAAAGCTTTCATCTTATATTCGCAATATCCAGATTGCAATCTTAGTTTCTTGCTTGTTCTTCGTTTGCTCGCAGGAAACAGACCCTCGTGGTCAGGTTGATCGTGCTCCGGCGTGGTCAATAACCTCTCGGAGTTGGTTTAGCGATTGCTAAGGCGCGACGTCCTCGCACGTTCGTAGTCGGATCGTCAAAGTCGACTTCCACCAAAGCGAAATCCACCATCTCATCGAAAGACGGGACACCTTTGCCTCTATCACTACATGTCAAAAAGCTAAGTCACGACTCAATCCTCATGGTTTATATATGCCTTTGCCTGTACCTAGTGTTCCTTGGGAGGATATATCTATGGACTTTGTTTTAGGTTTACCTCGAACAAAGAAGGGGAGGGATAGCATATTTGTTGTCGTGGATAGATTCTCGAAAATGGCACACTTTATACCATGTCATAAAAGCGATGATGCTGTTAATGTTGCTGATTTGTTCTTTCGTGAAATTATTCGCTTGCATGGTGTGCCAAATACTATTGTTTCAGATCGTGATACTAAATTTCTTAGCCACTTTTGGAGATGTTTATGGGCTAAGTTGGGGACTAAACTGCTTTTTAGTACTACTTGTCACCCCCAAACTGATGGACAAACTGAAGTAGTCAATAGAACGTTGTCTACTATGCTTAGGGCTGTTTTGAAGACTAATAAGAAAATGTGGGAGGAATGCTTGCCTCATATTGAATTTGCTTATAAGCGTTCATTGCATTCTACTACTAAGATGTGCCCTTTTGAAGTTGTGTATGGTTTCCTACCTCGTGCACCTATTGATTTGTTGCCTCTTCCATCTTCGGAGAAGGTTAATTTTGATGCTAAACAACGTGCTGAATTGATTTTAAAAATGCATGAGTTAACTAAGGAAAACATTGAGCGTATGAATGCTAAATATAAACTTGCTGGAGATAAGGGTAGAAAACATGTTGTGTTTGCACCTGGAGATCTTGTTTGGTTACATTTGCGTAAGGATAGATTCCTGATTTGCGCAAATCAAAGTTAATGCCACGTGCTGATGGTCCCTTTAAGGTGTTAGAGAAAATAAATGATAATGCATATAAACTTGAGCTGCCTGCAGATTTTGGGGTTAGTCCCACTTTTAACATTGCAGATTTGAAGCCTTATTTGGGTGAGGAAGATGAACTTCCGTCGAGGACGACTTCATTTCAAGAAGGGGAGGATGATGAGGACATCAATACAATTGTTACACCCACAGCCCCTGCTGCTATACATACTGGACCAATTACTAGAGCTCGTGCACGCCAACTAAATTACCAGGTACTTTCGTTTCTTGGTAATGATTCTAATGTTCATGAGAATATGATGCTGCCTAAATTGGATACATTTGTTTTGCTTACAAATGAAGGGCCTAGCTTGGAGAAGGATGAACATTGGAGCAAGAACAAGCATGGAGATGATGGCATGCGCAAGGGGAACAAGAACGGAGTTACAAGTGATGATTTCAGGACTTTGAAGCCACCATAATGGGTGCATAAAGCCTTGGACGAAATATACAAGATGCCACTTCATAAATTTCGTCCCGAGGCTATTTTAGGTGCTGCGTCACCTTAATATTGGGCCAGGCCCATGTAATTTCGAAATACATAAGTATAGGCTATTTTTAGAGTCCGTATGTGTGGGGAAACAAGAGATAGGGTTGATTTCGGACCCCTCCACCAAGGGCCACGAAATTCCCCCCCTCTTCCTCCATATATACAGCCCTTAGGGCATCGTTTAGACTTTGGGTTTTGTTTAGATTAAAAGTTCGCCATAGCTGCAACTTCGCGTACTTCGTTTGTGTTCAACGACCAGACAAAGGCGTCACAGAACCCCACCTTGATCAATAAAGCTTTCATCTTATATTCGCAATATCCAGATTGCAATCTCAGTTTCTTGCTTGTTCTTCGTTTGCTCGCAGGAAACAGACCCTCGTGGTCAGGTTGATCGTGCTCCGGCGTGGTCAATAACCTCTCGGAGTTGGTTTAGCGATTGCTAAGGTGCGACGTCCTCGCACGTTCGTAGTCGGATCGTCAAAGTCGACTTCCACCAAAGCGAAATCCACCATCTCATCGAAAGACGGGACACCTTTGCCTCTATCAACAAGTAGTACTAAAAAGCAGTTTAGTCCCCAACTTAGCCCATAAACATCTCCAAAAGTGGCTAAGAAATTTAGTATCACGATCTGAAACAATAGTATTTGGCACACCATGCAAGCGAATAATTTCACGAAAGAACAAATCAGCAACATTAACAGCATCATCGCTTTTATGACATGGTATAAAGTGTGCCATTTTCGAGAATCTATCCACGACAACAAATATGCTATCCCTCCCCTTCTTTGTTCGAGGTAAACCTAAAACAAAGTCCATAGATATATCCTCCCAAGGAACACTAGGTACAGGCAAAGGCATATATAAACCATGAGGATTGAGTCGTGACTTAGCTTTTTGACATGTAGTGCATCGAGCAATAAAACGCTCAACATCCCGTCTCATCTTTGGCCAAAAGAAATGTGTAGCAAGTACGTCCTCCGTCTTCTTCACGCCAAAGTGTCCCATTAATCCTCCTCCATGCGCCTCCTGCAACAACAAAAGACGAACGGAGCTAGCTGGAATGCATAGCTTGTTAGCACGAAACACAAATCCATCGTTAACGACGAACTTGTTCCACATTCTTCCTTCTTTAAAATTCTGCATTACATCTTTAAAATCAGCATCTTGCAAATATTGATCTTTGATGGTCTCCAAACCAAATATTTTGAAGTCAAGTTGTGAAAGCATAATATAGCGGCGAGACAATGCATCAGCAATAACATTTTCTTTTCCCTTCTTGTGTTTAATGACATAAGGAAAAGTCTCAATGAATTCAACCCATTTAGCATGTCTACGATTCAGTTTAGCTTGACTTTTAATATGTTTCAAAGATTCATGATCAGAATGTATAACGAATTCTTTGGGCCATAAATAATGTTGCCATGTTTCTAAAGTCCGAACAAGAGCATATAATTCTTTATCATAAGTAGAATAATTCAGACGAGGCCCACTCAATTTTTCAGAAAAGTATGCAACAGGTTTGCCATCTTGTAATAACACACCGCCTAATCCAATTCCACTAGCATCACATTCAAGCTCAAAAGTCTTATTAAAATCAGGAAGTTGGAGTAAAGGAGCATGTGTCAACTTATCTTTCAATACCGAGAAGGCTTCTTCCTGTGCGGTACCCCAAAGAAAAGGCACATCTTTCTTTGTAAGCTCATTGAGAGGTGCAGCAATGGTGCTGAAATCTCTCACAAAACGCCTATAGAATCCAGCGAGGCCAAGAAAACTCCTCACTTGTGTGACCGTTTTGGGTTGCGGCCAACTCTCAATAGCTTCAATCTTGGCTTTATCAACTTCAATTCCCTGTGGAGTAACAACATAGCCAGGAAAAGATACTCGGTCGGTGCAAAAGGTGCACTTCCCAAGGTTACCAAACAAACGTGCATCACGTAGAGCAATAAAAACAGCACGTAAATGTTCCAAATGTTCTTCCAAAGATCTGCTATAAATCAATATGTCATCAAAGTAAACTACCACAAATCGTCCAATGAAAGCACGTAAAACTTCGTTCATTAATCTCATGAAAGTACTAGGTGCATTAGTTAACCCAAAAGGCATGACTAACCACTCATATAATCCAAACTTAGTTTTGAATGCTGTTTTCCATTCATCTCCCAATTTCATACGAATTTGATGGTATCCACTACGCAAATCAACTTTGGAGAATATTGTAGAGCCACTCAATTCATCAAGCATATCATCTAGCCTAGGAATAGGGTGACGATAACGAATAGTAATATTATTAATGCCTCTACAATCAACACACATACGTGATGTACCATCCTTTTTCGGCACTAGAATAATAAGGACTAAGGGATTCGCGTATGTAACCTTTGTCGAGAAGCTCTTGTACTTGACGCATAATCTCCTTCTTCTCCTCTGGATTGGTACGGTATGGTGCACGGTTTGGCAGTGAAGCACCGGGAATTAAGTCAATCTGATGCTCAATCCCTCGAATAGGCAGTAATCCCGGTGGCACGTCTTGTGGAAACACGTCAGCGAACTCCTGCAAAATGTTAGTGACAGCAGGAGGCAAAGAGGAAGGCACGTCCTCGAATGAAAATAATGCCTCTTTGCACACAAAAGCATAGCAAACAGATTTGCTGAAATCTAGCTCATCAATATCAGATTTGGTGGCAAATAAACATGCACTTTTCAATTTAATTTCAGAAGCAACACTAGATGGTTTATTATTAGGCTTCATTTGTTGCTCAAATTCTTTTGCCACAATCTGATTTTCACTCTTATTCGTCTCCTGTTTTGCTTTATTAGCTCTATTAATATCATCTTTCAAAATGGAATCAGGAGTCATAGGAAGCAAAGTAATATTTTTATCCTTATGAACAAGAGTATACTGATTGTTTCTACCATGGTGTACAGAATTTTTATCAAATTGCCATGGTCTACCAAGTAATAAGGAACATGCTTGCATAGGTACCACATCACAATCAACATAATCAGCATATGTAGAGATACTAAAATGCACACGAACAGTACGTGTTACCTTAACCTTGCCGCTGTTGTTGAACCATTGGATGTAGTAAGGATGTGGATGTGGTCTTGTGGTGAGAGAAAGCTTCTCCACCATCTCCATTCTAGCCAAGTTGTTGCAGCTCCCTCCGTCTATGATGACGCGCACAGAATGTTCCTTCACAACTCCCTTGGTATGGAACAAATTGTGCCTCTGATTTTGCTCAGCTTGTGTGATCTGCACACTCAAAACACGTTGAGCAACTAAACATTCATACCTGTCAGCGTCTTCAGGAGCCATGTATTGCGTCTCATGATCAGAATCATCTCCACCATGTTCTTCACGTGTAATAAGAGCCAAAGTCTCCTCATCATAGTCACTAGCAGACTCATATCCACCATCCGCGGTAGCAATCATCACAAGCGGAGATTTGCATTCTCTCGCATAATGACCTCCTCCCTTACAACGACGACAAATAATATCACTTGTGTGCCCTGTTGATGCCATGGAAGAAGAAGAACACTGTGCAGGCCCCACAGGTGCGCTCTTGGCAGATAATGGTGGTTGTACCTGTTTTCTTGTATCACGGCTGGAGGTGGCACCGGATGGAGGAACCCAACGCGTACGCATAGCAGTTTTCAAAGCAGCCCAAGTAGTTGGAATAGGATATAATCTACAATGTTCAGACCACCATACACATGCAAAACTAGTGAAAGCTCAAACAACAGCAGCAACTCGTCTCTCCTCAGGATATTGTAAACATGTAAATCGTTGTTCAGTTTCTAACTCCCAAGTAAGATATATATCAGGAACATATCTACCCTCAAATGGTGGAATATTCAATTTCAGTTTAGGAATATGGACATCATCTCGTACCTGAGGTGGTGGTGCAGGCCTACCATTACGAATATATACCTGAGGTCGACCTGCTGGTGGTGGTACAGGTGGCTGCACGTTTTGCTGATTTTGATCAACCTCATCCTCATAGGCTCCCACATAATCATCCTCCTCCGCATCAGCAGCAGGAGCCACAGAAGTATCAACAGCAGCACCAACAGTTTGGCCAAACGCAAGAGGAACACGGCTTGCTCGGCGGAGGTCTGTTTCGCGACGTGGAGGTAGTCGTTGTTGTTGTTGTTGGAGAGGTGCGTTAGGTGCAGCGGGTGGTGGTGGTGGAAGACGCGCGAGCAATTCATTAAACTTGTTATCGAGCTTTGTTTCGAGCGTCTTCTCAAGGCCAGTGATCTTCTCCATGGCCTCCTCAAAATTGTTCAGCACATCTTGCACCTGTTCAGTCATCATTTGCTGAAACTTATCATGAAGCTCCTTGTTCGATAAATTCTCCCAGTCAATCTCGTCGGCTTGTGATCCTGGCATGGTTAGCAGCAATAGAAACACACAAGAATATGATCCTATAGACTACGAACAAGTGGTGGTGGTGGGTGTCACAAACCCGTCAAGCAAAACTCAAATTCTTACCAGTTCTTACCCAGCAGCAGGCGGTGATCGGCAACCGTTGTAGTCAAAACTCTCAAAGCTTGGATAGAGCGATTACCAGGGAGAGTCAAACGCACGACGTAGAAGTATGTGGAGCTGGGAAGGCTTATAATATGGTAGCAAAAAGGGTCAGCAATAATCAATTCAGAGATGCAAAGTTGAATAAACGCTCAACGACGGTATTGTGCTGGTCCTAGGCTAGACTGTGCTAGAGACGCGAGCCTAGAACACCAACAAAATCACGGCGCGGCATGTAAACAAGGGAGGAGCACACTCTGAATTTTTTTTCTCTTGTTTTTTGCACTTTTTTTCCTCTTTTTCTTTTGCTCCGCAACAATTTTTTTTCGAAAAAGTCTACAAATGGTCTAAAAACTGCCTAGCCAGAATTTTCCAAACTTAGTTTTTTTTTTGAAATTGGAACTATTTTTCTTCTGCGGATGGCTCGGAAGTTGGGGAGTCCTTCTCTGTCACGACTCGGAGTATCGCGTGATCTGGAAATCGAGAACAATGCAACAATTACTGGACTCGGACTAGGACTGGTGGCGGAGATGAATCTGGTGGAACTCGGACTGGTGGCGAAGATGAATCTGGTGGAACACGGACAGGTGGCGGATATATGTTGCAGGTGAACTCGGATTGGCGTGATGGCGGCGGATATGTGGTGGCGTATATGGATTCGGATTGACGGTGAATATGTGGTGGTGGTCTATGGCAATAGCGACGATGATGATGCGGTGGTGATATATGGCAGCGGCGACGTGACAACCTGTGAACAGAACTCGAAACTCTAAAAGACTAGACGCAAAGACCATCAACTGGACACGACGATGCAACCGCAAATTCAACAAAGCAAACACAGAAAAGATTATGCAAGGCTCAGATTGGTTCGGATGGGATGAACTAACCCTAATTTTTTTTGGCTTTTTTGTGGACTATAGGTATGAAGAACAGACTCGATCTAAACTATGAAAAACTGTAAAATCTCACTGAGCAACCTGGAAATCTGATAGCACTTGATAGAGGCAAAGGTGTCCCGTCTTTCGATGAGATGATGGATATCACTTTGGTGGAAGTCGACTTTGACGATCCGACTACGAACGTGCGAGGACGTCACGCCTTAGCAATCGCTAAACCAACTCCGAGAGGTTATTGACCACGCCGGAGCACGAGCAACCTGACCACGAGGGTCTGTTTCCTGCGAGCAAACGAAGAACAAGCAAGAAACTAAGATTGCAATCTGGATATTGCGAATATAAGATGAAAGCTTTATTGATCAAGGTGGGGTTCTGTGACGCCTTTGTCTGGTCGTTGAACACAAACGAAGTACGCGAAGTTGCAGCTATGGCGAACTTTTAATCTAAACAAAACCCAAAGTCTAAACGGTGCCCTAAGGGCTGTATATATGGAGGAAGAGAGGGGGAATTTCGTGGCCCTTGGTGGAGGGGTCCGAAATCAACCATATCTCTTGTTTCCCCACACATACGGACTCTAAAAATAGCCTATACCTATGTATTTCGAAATTACATGGGCCTGGCCCAATAAAAAGGTGACGCAGCACCTATAATAGCCTCGGGACGAAATTTATGAAGTGGCATCTTGTATATTTCGTCCAAGGCTTCATGCACCCATTATGGTGGCTTCAAAGTCCTGAAATCATCACTTGTAACTCCGTTCTTGTTCCCCTTGCGCATGGCATCATCTCCATGCTTGTTCTTTCTCCAATGTTCATCCTTCTCCAAGCTAGGCCCTTCATTTGTAAGCAAAACAAATGTATCCAATTTAGGCAGCATCATATTCTCATGAACATTAGAATCATTACCAAGAAACGAAAGTACCTGATAATTTAATTGGCGTGCGCGAGCTCTAGTAATTGGTCCCGTATATGTAGCAGTAGGGGCTGTGGGTGTAACAATGGTATTGATGTCCTCATCATAGAGCGATTACCAGGGAGAGTCAAACGCACGACGTAGATGTATGTGGAACTGGGAAGGCTTATAATATGGTAGCAAAAGGGGTCAGCAAAAATCAATTCACAGATGCAAAGTTGAATAAACGCTCAATGACGGTACTGTGCTGGTCCTAGGCTAGACCGTACTAGAGCCGCGAGCCTAGAACACTAACAAAATCACGGCGCTGCACGTAAACAAGGGAAAAGCACACTCTGGAATTTATTTTTTCGCTCTTTTTTTTGCGCTCTTTTTTTTTGCGCTGATTCTTTTTTTTTGCGAAAAATCACTGTAATGGCGAGTGTCTCAAAACTCTTCCTAGGTCAAACTGACAGGATGGGCATGAAATTTTTTCGACCAAATTTTTTTTTTCGTTTTTTCGACTGCCCGGACCCAAAAACTGGAAACGGGTCAAAAAAAACTTCCTATAATGGCACCTGTCTCAAAACACTCAGAAACACCTAAAAATAGGATAGCCAGAATTTTTTTCGAAAAATGCGTTTTCGAAAAATTTTGGGCCTAAACGGAGGGTGGTTTCCGAAACCTACTCCGGCAAGGAAACACGAATCGGAAACTAGATGGATCTCGAAAACACACCTAATATGCAAGGAACTCGGATTGGTGGTGGATATATGGTGGTGGTATATGGCAGCGGTGGTGGTAGCGGTGGTAATATATGGATATGGATCGGTGGTGGTATATGGATACGAATTGGTGGTGGCATATGGATATGGATTCGGAGCGGTGGTGGTAGGTGACAGGGGCGATGATGATGGTGCGGTGGCGGCGAAGTTGTCACGCCACCGCCACACCATCATCATCGCCCCTGCCATCTACCACCACCGCTCCGAATCCGTATCCATATACCACCACCAATCCGTGTCCATATACCACCACCGATCCATATCCATATACTACCACCGCTACCACCACCGCTGCCATATACCACCACCATATATCCACCACCAATCCGATTTCCTTGCTTATTAGGGTTGTTTTCGAGATCCATCTAGATTCCGATTCGTGTTTCCTTGCCGGAGTAGGTTTCGGGTAGCCACGCTCCGTTTAGGCCCAAAGTTTTTCGAAAACGCATTTTTCGAAAAAAATTCTGGCTATCCTATTTTTAGGTGTTTCTGAGTGTTTTGAGACAGGTGCCATTATAGGAAGTTTTTTTTGACCCATTTCCAGTTTTTGGGTCCGGGCAGTCGACAAAAAAAAATATTCGAACAAAAAAAAATTTCGTGCCCATCCTGTCAGTTTGACCTAGGAAGAGTTTTGAGACACTCGCCATTATAGTGCTTTTTCGCAAAAAAAAAGCAGCGCAAAAAAAAAGAGAGCGAAAAGAAAAATTTCAGAGTGTGCTTTTCCCTTGTTTACGTGTCGCGCCGTGATTTTGTTGGTGTTCTAGGCTCGCGTCTCTAGCACAGTCTAGCCTAGGACCAGCACAGTACCGTCGTTGAGCGTTTATTCAACTTTGCATCTCTGAATTGATTATTGCTGACCCTTTTTGCTACCATACTATAAGCCTTCTCAGCTCCACATACATCTACGTCGTGTGTTCGACTCTCCCTGGTAATCGCTCTATCCAAGCTTTGAGAGTTTTTGACTACAACGGCTGCCGATCACCGCCTGCTGCTGGGTAAGAACTGGTAAGAATTTGAGTTTTGCTTGACGGATTTGTGACACCCACCACCACCACTTGTTCGTAGTCTGTAGGATCATATTCTTGTGTGTTTCTATTGCTGCTAACTGATAGAGGCAAAGGTGTCCCGTCTTTCGATGAGATGATGGATATCGCTTTGGTGGAAGTCGACTTTGACAATCCGACTACGAACGTGCGAGGACGTCGCGCCTTAGCAATCGCTAAACCAACTCCGAGAGGTTATTGACCACGCCGGAGCACGATCAACCTGCCCACGAGGGTCTGTTTCCTGCGAGCAAACGAAGAACAAGCAAGAAACTGAGATTGCAATCTAGATATTGCGAATATAAGATGAAAGCTTTATTTGATCAAGGTGGGGTTCTGTGACGCCTTTGTCTGGTCGTTGAACACAAACGAAGTACGCGAAGTTGCAGCTATGGCGAACTTTTAATCTAAACAAAACCCAAAGTCTAAACGATGCCCTAAGGGCTGTATATATGGAGGAAGAGGGGGGAATTTCGTGGCCCTTGGTGGAGGGGTCCGAAATCAACCCTATCTCTTGTTTCCCCACACATACGGACTCTAAAAATAGCCTATACTTATGTATTTCGAAATTACATGGGCCTGGCCCAATAATAAGGTGACGCAGCACCTAAAATAGCCTCGGGACGAAATTTTGAAGTGGCATCTTGTATATTTCGTCCAAGGCTTCATGCACCCATTATGGTGGCTTCAAAGTCCTGAAATCATCACTTGTAACTCCGTTCTTGTTCCCCTTGCGCATGCCATCATCTCCATGCTTTTTCTTGCTCCAATGTTCATCCTTCTCCAAGCTAGGCCCTTCATTTGTAAGCAAAACAAATGTATCCAATTTAGGCAGCATCATATTCTCATGAACATTAGAATCATTACCAAGAAACGAAAGTACCTGGTAATTTAGTTGGCGTGCACGAGCTCTAGTAATTGGTCCAGTATGTATAACAGCAGGGGCTGTGGGTGTAACAATTGTATTGATGTCCTCATCATCCTCCCCTTCTTGAAATGAAGTCGTCCTCGACGGAACTTCATTTTCCTCACCCACATAAGGCTTCAAATCTGCAATGTTAAAAGTGGGACTAACCCCAAAATCTGCAGGCAGCTCAAGTTTATATGCATTATCATTTATTTTCTCTAACACCTTAAAGGGACCATCAACACGTGGCATTAACTTTGATTTGCGCAAATCAGGAAATCTATCCTTACGCAAATGTAACCAAACAAGATCTCCAGGTGCAAACACAACATGTTTTCTACCCTTATCTCCAGCAAGTTTATATTTAGCATTCATGCGCTCAATGTTTTCCTTAGTTAACTCATGCATTTTTAAAATCAATTCAGCACGTTGTTTAGCATCAAAATTAACCTTCTCCGAAGATGGAAGAGGCAACAAATCAATAGGTGCACGAGGTAGGAAACCATACACAACTTCAAAAGGGCACATCTTAGTAGTAGAATGCAATGAACGATTATAAACAAATTCAATATGAGGCAAGCATTCCTCCCACATTTTCTTATTATTCTTCAAAACAGCCCTAAGCATAGTAGACAACGTTCTATTGACTACTTCAGTTTGTCCATCAGTTTGGGGGTGACAAGTAGTACTAAAAAGCAGTTTAGTCCCCAACTTAGCCCATAAACATCTCCAAAAGTGGCTAAGAAATTTAGTATCACGATCTGAAACAATAGTATTTGGCACACCATGCAAGCGAATAATTTCACGAAAGAACAAATCAGCAACATTAACAGCATCATCGCTTTTATGACATGGTATAAAGTGTGCCATTTTCGAGAATCTATCCACGACAACAAATATGCTATCCCTCCCTGATGAGGACATGACTACCTTGGATATGACCAAAAATATTGCATATATGCATATTTGTCAGGTGATTTCTAGTGCAAACTATTCAATAATCTATTTATGTTATCCAGAACAAAAATACTTCACACACTTTTGTGTTTTGTCTAATTGCAGGTGTATGGGACATTTGTACAATCCACATATGAAGATAAGGAAGAACGAGATGTTTATTTGCTGTCCAAAAAGTTCTCTCACGTCACTTTTGGCCCAAGAGAAGATAGAGTCCAAGTCTCTCACGTTCTGGATTCAGATTCGGACTGCACAGACATACCTGACTCAAAACGCACACAAGTTTTTCATACGGACTCCGAATTGGGTGATTCTTTTTTTGTTGGAAACTAGATTTCGTGCACTTTCCAACCCAATTGGAATCACCTTCAAATTCGTCCGGAGCGTTGAGTTGTGGACGAAACAATCTGATGCTGCAGCAGAATCCGAGTGAAACTACAAGTCCAAAGGTGTTACATCAACTCCACTTGGGCCCATTGGCCTTGTACGACCTAGATTTAGTTTTAGGCTGCCTTGGGACGTCCTCCCACCTCCTTGGCCGCCACCCCTTGCTCCTATATAAGTAGATCCATCTAGTAGCTTTTCCTTGGGATTTGTTTAGTTAAAAGTTAGCCATTGCAACTTCGTGTACTTCGTTTGTGTCCAACGACCAGACCAAGACCGCTTACGGATCCCCACCCTTATCAATACTTCATATATACTCGCAATATTCAGATTGCTTTTATCATATTCTTGCTTGTTCTTCGATTGCTTGCAGGAATAGATCTTCGTGGTCAGGTTGATTGTGCTCCAGCGTGGTCAATAACCTTTCGGAGTTGGTTTAGCGATTGCTAAGGCGCAACGTCGTGCACGTTTGTAGTCGGATCGTCAAAGTCATCTTCACCAAATCGATAGTTATCATCTCATCGAAAGATCGGGACACCCCCGCCTCTATCAACATACCGTACCAATCCAGAGGAGACGAAGGAGATTATGCGTCAAGTACAAGAGCTTCTCGACAAAGGTTATATACGCGAATCCCTTAGTCCTTGTGCTGTTCCTATTATTCTAGTGCCGAAAAAGGATGGTACATCACGTATGTGTGTTGATTGTAGAGGCATTAATAATATTACTATTCGTTATCGTCATCCTATTCCTAGGCTAGATGATATGCTTGATGAATTGAGTGGCTCTACAATATTCTCCAAAGTTGATTTGCGTAGTGGCTACCATCAAATTCGTATGAAATTGGGAGATGAATGGAAAACAGCATTTAAAACTAAGTTTGGATTATATGAGTGGTTAGTCATGCCTTTTGGGTTAACTAATGCACCTAGTTCTTTCATGAGATTAATGAACGAAGTTTTACGTGCTTTCATTGGACGATTTGTGGTAGTTTACTTTGATGACATATTGATTTATAGCAGTTCTTTGGAGGAACATTTGGAACATTTACGTGCTGTTTTTATTGCTCTACGTGATGCACGTTTGTTTGGTAACCTTGGGAAGTGCACCTTTTGCACCGACCGAGTATCTTTTCTTGGCTATGTTGTTACTCCACAGGGAATTGAAGTTGATAAAGCCAAGATTGAAGCTATTGAGAGTTGGCCGCAGCCCAAAACGGTCACACAAGTGAGGAGTTTTCTTGGCCTCGCTGGATTCTATAGGCGTTTTGTGAGAGATTTCAGCACCATTGCTGCACCTCTCAATGAGCTTACAAAGAAAGATGTGCCTTTTCTTTGGGGTACCGCACAGGAAGAAGCCTTCACGGTATTGAAAGATAAGTTGACACATGCTCCTTTACTCCAACTTCCTGATTTTAATAAGACTTTTGAGCTTGAATGTGATGCTAGTGGAATTGGATTAGGAGGTGTGTTATTACAAGATGGCAAACCTGTTGCATACTTTTCTGAAAAATTGAGTGGGCCTAGTCTGAATTATTCTACTTATGATAAAGAATGATATGCTCTTGTTCGGACTTTAGAAACATGGCAACATTATTTATGGCCCAAAGAATTTGTTATACATTCTGATCATGAATCTTTGAAACATATTAAAAGTCAAGCTAAACTGAATCGTAGACATGCTAAATGGGTTGAATTCATTGAGACTTTCCCTTATGTCATTAAACACAAGAAGGGAAAAGAAAATGTTATTGCTGATGCATTGTCTCGTCGTTATACTATGCTTTCACAACTTGACTTCAAAATATTTGGTTTGGAGACCATCAAAGATCAATATGTGCATGATGCTGATTTTAAAGATGTAATGCAGAATTGTAAAGAAGGAAGAATGTGGAACAAGTTTGTTGTTAACGATGGATTTGTGTTTCGTGCTAACAAGCTATGCATTCCAGCTAGTTCCGTTCGTCTTTTGTTGTTGCAGGAGGCGCATGGAGGAGGATTAATGGGACACTTTGGCGTGAAGAAGACGGAGGACATACTTGCTACACATTTCTTTTGGCCAAAGATGAGACGGGATGTTGAGCGTTTTATTGCTCGCTGCACTACATGTCAAAAAGCTAAGTCACGACTCAATCCTCATGGTTTATATATGCCTTTGCCTGTACCTAGTGTTCCTTGGGAGGATATATCTATGGACTTTGTTTTAGGTTTACCTCGAACAAAGAAGGGGAGGGATAGCATATTTGTTGTCGTGGATAGATTCTCGAAAATGGCACACTTTATACCATGTCATAAAAGCGATGATGCTGTTAATGTTGCTGATTTGTTCTTTCGTGAAATTATTCGCTTGCATGGTGTGCCAAATACTATTGTTTCAGATCGTGATACTAAATATCTTAGCCACTTTTGGAGATGTTTATGGGCTAAGTTGGGGACTAAACTGCTTTTTAGTACTACTTGTCACCCCCAAACTGATGGACAAACTGAAGTAGTCAATAGAACGTTGTCTACTATGCTTAGGGCTGTTTTGAAGAATAATAAGAAAATGTGGGAGGAATGCTTGCCTCATATTGAATTTGCTTATAATCGTTCATTGCATTCTACTACTAAGATGTGCCCTTTTGAAGTTGTGTATGGTTTCCTACCTCGTGCACCTATTGATTTGTTGCCTCTTCCATCTTCGGATTTTGGGGTTAGTCCCACTTTTAACATTGCAGATTTGAAGCCTTATTTGGGTGACGAAGATGAACTTCCGTCGAGGACGACTTCATTTCAAGAAGGGGAGGATGATGAGGACATCAATACAATTGTTACACCCACAGCCCCTGCTGCTATACATACTGGACCAATTACTAGAGCTCGTGCACGCCAACTAAATTACCAGGTACTTTCGTTTCTTGGTAATGATTCTAATGTTCATGAGAATATGATGCTGCCTAAATTGGATACATTTGTTTTGCTTACAAATGAAGGGCCTAGCTTGGAGAAGGATGAACATTGGAGCAAGAACAAGCATGGAGAAAAGTATGCAACAGGTTTGCCATCTTGTAATAACACACCTCCTAATCCAATTCCACTAGCATCACATTCAAGCTCAAAAGTCTTATTAAAATCAGGAAGTTGGAGTAAAGGAGCATGTGTCAACTTATCTTTCAATACCGTGAAGGCTTCTTCCTGTGCGGTACCCCAAACAAAAGGCACATCCTTCTTTGTAAGCTCGTTGAGAGGTGCAGCAATGGTGCTGAAATCTCTCACAAAACGCCTATAGAATCCAGCGAGGCCAAGAAAACTCCTCACTTGTGTGACCGTTTTGGGCTGCGGCCAACTCTCAATAGCTTCAATCTTGGCTTTGTCAACTTCAATTCCCTGTGGAGTAACAACATAGCCAAGAAAAGATACTCGGTCGGTGCAAAAGGTGCACTTCCCAAGGTTACCAAACAAACGTGCATCACGTAGAGCAATAAAAACAGCACGTAAATGTTCCAAATGTTCTTCCAAAGATCTGCTATAAATCAGTATATCATCAAAATAGACTACCACAAATCGTCCAATGAAAGCACGTAAAACTTCGTTCATTAGTCTCATGAAAGTACTAGGTGCATTAGTTAACCCAAAAGGCATGACTAACCACTCATATAATCCAAACTTAGTTTTAAATGTTGTTTTCCATTCATCTCCCAATTTCATACGAATTTGATGGTAGCCACTACGCAAATGAACTTTGGAGAATATTGTAGAGCCACTCAATTCATCAAGCATATCATCTAGCCTAGGAATAGGATGACGATAACGAATAGTAATATTATTAATGCCTCTACAATCAACACACATACGTGATGTACCATCCTTTTTCGGCACTAGAATAATAGGAACAGCACAAGGACTAAGGGATTCGCGTATATAACCTTTGTCGAGAAGCTCTTGTACTTGACGCATAATCTCCTTCGTCTCCTCTGGATTGGTACGGTATGGTGCACGGTTTGGCAGTGAAGCACCGGGAATTAAGTCAATCTGATGCTCAATCCCTCGAATAGGCGGTAATCCCGGTGGCACGTCTTGTGGAAAAACGTCAGCGAACTCCTGCAAAATGTTAGTGACAGCAGGAGGCAAAGAGGAAGGCACGTCCTCGAATGAAAATAATGCCTCTTTGCACACAAAAGCATAGCAAACAGAGTTGCTGAAATCTAGCTCATCAATATCAGATTTGGTGGCAAATAAACATGCACTTTTCAATTTAATTTCAGAAGCAACACTAGATGGTTTATTATTAGGCTTCATTTGTTTCTCAAATTCTTTTGCCACAATCTGATTTTCACTCTTATTCTTCTCCTGTTGTGCTTTATTAGCTCTATTAATATCATCTTTCAAAATGGAATCAGGAGTCATAGGAAGCAAAGTAATATTTTTATCCTTATGAACAAGAGTATAGTGATTGTTTCTACCATGGTGTACAGAATTTTTATCAAATTGCCATGGTCTACCAAGTAATAAGGAACATGCTTGCATAGGTACCACATCACAATCAACATAATCAGCATATGTAGAGATACTAAAATGCACACGAACAGTACGTGTTACCTTAACCTTGCCGCTGTTGTTGAACCATTGGATGTAGTAAGGATGTGGATGTGGTCTTGTGGTGAGAGAAAGCTTCTCCACCATCTCCATGCTAGCCAAGTTGTTGCAGCTCCCTCCGTCTATTATGACGCGCACAGAACGTTCCTTCACAACTCCCTTGGTATGGAACAAATTGTGCCTCTGATTTTGCTCAGCTTGTGTGACCTGCACACTCAAAACACGTTGAGCAACTAAACATTCATACCTGTCAGCGTCTTTAGGAGCCATGTATTGCGTCTCATGATCAGAATCATCTCCACCATGTTCTTCACGTGTAATAAGAGCCAATGTCTCCTCATCATAGTCACTAGCAGACTCATATCCACCATCCGCGGTAGCAATCATCACACGCGGAGATTTGCATTCCCTCGCATAATGACCTCCTCCCTTACAACGACGACAAATAATATCACTTGTGTGCCCTGTTGATGCCATGGAAGAAGAAGAACGCTGTGCAGGCCCCGCAGGTGCGCTCTTGGCAGATAATGGTGGTTGTGCCTGTTTTCTTGTATCACGGCTGGAGGTGGCACCGGAGGGAGGTGCTGGTGCAGTTGAAGTAGAAGATGCACGTGGTGTCCATGATGAAGGTCGGCCTGCAGAAAAGTTAGTTCGCCCCAATGCTTGTCGATCCTGCACTTCACGTTCAGCTTTACAAGCAAGATGGAATAAACGAGTGATATTAGTATACTCCTTATAGTCTAGAATGGTCTGAATCTCTCTATTTAATCCACCTAGAAAACGTGCAAGCATAGCTTCATTCTCCTCAACAATACCACATCTAATCATGCCAGTTTGTAATTCCTGATAATATTCTTCTACAGAATTTTTCCCTTGTCTTAAATGCTGCAATTTTTGAAGCAATTCACGTTGATAATATGGTGGAACCCAACGCGTACGCATAGCAGTTTTCAAAGCAGCCCAAGTAGTTGGAGTAGGATATAATCTACAATGTTCAGACCACCATACACATGCAAAACTAGTGAAAGCACAAACAACAGCAGCAACTCGTCTCTCCTCAGGATATTGTAAACATGTAAATCGTTGTTCAGTTTCTAACTCCCAAGTAAGATATATATCAGGAACATATCTACCCTCAAATGGTGGAATATTCAATTTCAGTTTAGGAATATGGACATCATCTCGTACCTGAGGTGGTGGTGCAGGCCTACCATTACGAATATATACCTGAGGTCGACCTGCTGGTGGTGGTGCTGGTGGCTGCTCGTAGATCTGATTTTGATCAACCTCATCCTCATAATCACCCGCATACTCATCATCCTCCTGGGTACCAGCAGGAGCAGTAGCAGGAGCCAAAGAAGCACCAACAGCAGTAGCAGCGGCACCAGAAGTTTGTCCTGTCTCAATAGGAACACGCTGTGCTCGTCCATACTGATTCGGAAGGGGGCGTAGTTGTTGTTGTTGCAGAGGTGCGACAGGTGCAGCCGGTGGTGGAAGACGCGCAAGCAGTTCATTAAATCTGTTATCGAGCTTTGTTTCGAACGTCTTCTCAAGGCCAGTGATCTTCTCCATGGCCTCTTCAAAATTGTTCAGCACATCTTGTACCTGTTCAGTCATCATTTGCTGAAACTTATCATGAAGCTCCTTGTTCGATAAGTTCTCCCAGTCAATCTCGTCGGCTTGTGATCCTGGCATGGTTAGCAGCAATAGAAACACACAAGAATATGATCCTACAGACTACTAAGAAGTGGTGGTGGTGTATCACAAATCCATCAAGCAAATCTCAAATTCTTACCAGTTCTTACCCAGCAGCAGGCGGTGATCGGCAACCGTTGTAGTCAAAAACTCTCAAAGCTTGGATAGAGCGATTACCAGGGAGAGTCGAACACACGACGTAGATGTATGTGGAGCTGGGAAGGCTTATAGTATGGTAGCAAAAAGGTTCAGCAATAATCAATTCAGAGATGCAAAGTTGAATAAACGCTCAACGACGGTACTGTGCTGGTCCTAGGCTAGACTGTGCTAGAGACGCGAGCCTAGAACACCAACAAAATCACGGCGCGGCACGTAAACAAGGGAAAAGCACACTCTGAATTTTTTCTTTTCGCTCTCTTTTTTTTTTGCGCTCTTTTTTTTGCGCTGCTTTTTTTTTGCGAAAAAGCACTATAATGGCGAGTGTCTCAAAACTCTTCCTAGGTCAAACTGACAGGATGGGCACGAAAATTTTTTGTTCGATTTTTTTTTTCGACTGCCCGGACCCAAAAACTGGAAACGGGTCAAAAAAACTTCCTATAATGGCACCTGTCTCAAAACACTCAGAAACACCTAAAAATAGGATAGCCAGAAAATTTTTCGAAAAATGCGTTTTCGAAAATTTTTGGGCCTAAACGGAGCGTGGCTACCCGACTCTTTTTCTTTTTTTTTTCCGAAACCTACTCCGGCAAGGAAACACGAATCGGAATCTAGATGGATCCCGAAAACAAACCTAATAAGCAAGGAACTCGGATTGGTGGTGGAAATATGGTGGTGGTATATGGCAGCGGTGGTGGTAGCGGTGGTAGTATATGGATATGGATCGGTGGTGGTATATGGGCACGGATTGGTGGTGGTATATGGATACGAATTCGGAGCGGTGGTGGTAGATGGCAGGGGCGATGATGATGGTGCGGCGGCGGCGTGACAACTTATGACTAGAACTCGAAACTCTAAAAGACTAGACTCTAAGACCAGCAACTAGACACGACGATGCAACCGCAAATTCAACAAAGCAAAACCCTAAAAAGATTATGCAAAGGCTCAGATTGGTTCGGATATGATGAACTAACCCTAATTTTTTTGTGTGGCTTTTTCGTGGACTGTAGGTATGAAGAACAAACTCGATCTAAACTACGAAAAACTGTAAAATCTCACCGAGCAACCTGGAAATCTGATACCACTTGATAGAGGCAAAGGTGTCCCGTCTTTCGATGAGATGATGGATATCGCTTTGGTGGAAGTCGACTTTGACGATCCGACTACGAACGTGCGAGGACGTCGCGCCTTAGCAATCGCTAAACCAACTCCGAGAGGTTATTGACCACGCCGGAGCACGATCAACCTGACCACGAGGGTCTGTTTCCTGCGAGCAAACGAAGAACAAGCAAGAAACTGAGATTGCAATCTAGATATTGCGAATATAAGATGAAAGCTTTATTTGATCAAGGTGGGGTTCTGTGACGCCTTTGTCTGGTCGTTGAACACAAACGAAGTACGCGAAGTTGCAGCTATGGCGAACTTTTAATCTAAACAAAACCCAAAGTCTAAACGATGCCCTAAGGGCTGTATATATGGAGGAAGAGGGGGGAATTTCGTGGCCCTTGGTGGAGGGGTCCGAAATCAACCCTATCTCTTGTTTCCCCACACATACAGACTCTAAAAAATAGCCTATACTAATGTATTTCGAAATTACATGGGCCTGGCCCAATAAAAAGGTGACGCAGCACCTATAATAGCCTCGGGACGAAATTTATGAAGTGGCATCTTGTATATTTCGTCCAAGGCTTCATGCACCCATTATGGTGGCTTCAAAGTCCTGAAATCATCACTTGTAACTCCGTTCTTGTTCCCCTTGCGCATGCCTTCATCTCCATGCTTGTTCTTGCTCCAATGTTCATCCTTCTCCAAGCTAGGCCCTTCATTTGTAAGCAAAACAAATGTATCCAATTTAGGCAGCATCATATTCTCATGAACATTAGAATCATTACCAAGAAACGAAAGTACCTGGTAATTTAGTTGGCGTGCACGAGCTCTAGTAATTGGTCCAGTATGTATAACAGCAGGGGCTGTGGGTGTAACAATTGTATTGATGTCCTCATCACTAACCATGCCAGGATCACAAGCCGACGAGATTGACTGGGAGAATTTATCGAACAAGGAGCTTCATGATAAGTTTCAGCAAATGATGACTGAACAGGTGCAAGATGTGCTGAACAATTTTGAAGAGGCCATGGAGAAGATCACTGGCCTTGAGAAGACGTTCGAAACAAAGCTCGATAACAGATTTAATGAATTGCTCGCGCGTCTTCCACCACCACCACCCGCTGCACCTAACGCACCTCTCCAACAACAACAACGACGACTACCTCCACGTCGCGAAATAGACCTTCGCCGAGCGAGCCGTGTTCCTCTTGCGTTTGGCCAAACTGTTGGTGCTGCTGTTGATACTTCTGTGGCTCCTGCTACTGCTGTTGCTGGTACCCAGGAGGATGATGAGTATGCGGGCGATTATGAGGATGAGGTTGATCAAAATCAGATCTACGAGCAGCCACCAGCACCACCACGAGCAGGTCGACCTCAGGTATATATTCGTAATGGTAGGCCTGCACCACCACCTGAGGTACGAGATGATGTCCATATTCCTAAACTGAAATTGAATATTCCACCATTTGAGGGTAGATATGTTCCTGATATATATCTTACTTGGGAGTTAGAAACTGAACAATGATTTACATGTTTACAATATCCTGAGGAGAGACGAGTTGCTGCTGCTGTTTGTGCTTTCACTAGTTTTGCATGTGTATGGTGGTCTGAACATTGTAGATTGTATCCTATTCCAACTACTTGGGCCGCTTTGAAAACTGCTATGCGTACGCGTTGGGTTCCACCATATTATCAACGTGAATTGCTTCAAAAAGTTACAGCGCTTAAGACAAGGAAAAAATTCGGTAGAAGAATATTATCAGGAATTACAAACTGGCATGATTAGATGTGGTATTGTTGAGGAGAATGAAGCTATGCTTGCACGTTTTCTGGGTGGATTAAATAGAGAGATTCAGACCATTCTAGACTATAAGGAGTATACTAATATCACTCGTTTATTCCATCTTGCTTGTAAAGCTGAACGTGAAGTGCAGGATAGACAAGCATTGGGGCGAACTAACTTTTCTGCAGGCCGACCTTCATCATGGACACCACGTGCATCTTCTACTTCAACTGCACCAGCACCTCCATCCGGTGCCACCTCCAGCCGTGATACAAGAAAACAGGCACAACCACCATTATCTGCCAAGAGCGCACATGCGGGGCATGCACAGCGTTCTTCTTCTTCCATGGCATCAACAGGGCACACAAGTGATATTATTTGTCGTCGTTGTAAGGGAGGAGGTCATTATGCGAGGGAATGCAAATCTCCGTGTGTGATGATTGCTACCGCGGATGGTGGATATGAGTCCGCTAGTGACTATGATGAGGAGACATTGGCTCTTATTACACGTGAAGAACATGGTGGAGATGATTCTGATCATGAGACACAATACATGGCTCCTGAAGACGCTGACAGGTATGAATGTTTAGTTGCTCAACGTGTTTTGAGTGTGCAGGTCACACAAGCTGAGCAAAATCAGAGGCACAATTTGTTCCATACCAAGGGAGTTGTGAAGGAACATTCTGTGCGCGTCATAATAGACGGAGGGAGCTGCAACAACTTGGCTAGCATGGAGATGGTGGAGAAGCTTTCTCTCACCACAATACCACATCCACATCCTTACTACATCCAATGGTTCAACAACAGCGGCAAGGTTAAGGTAACACGTACTGTTCGTGTGCATTTTAGTATCTCTACATATGCTGATTATGTTGATTGTGATGTGGTACCTATGCAAGCATGTTCCTTATTACTTGGTAGACCATGGCAATTTGATAAAAATTCTGTACACCATGGTAGAAACAATCACTATACTCTTGTTCATAAGGATAAAAATATTACTTTGCTTCCTATGACTCCTGATTCCATTTTGAAAGATGATATTAATAGAGCTAATAAAGCAAAACAGGAGACGAATAAGAGTGAAAATCAGATTGTGGCAAAAGAATTTGAGCAACAAATGAAGCCTAATAATAAACCATCTAGTGTTGCTTCTGAAATTAAATTGAAAAGTGCATGTTTATTTGCCACCAAATCTGATATTGATGAGCTAGATTTCAGCAAATCTGTTTGCTATGCTTTTGTGTGCAAAGAGGCATTGTCTCGTCGCTATACTATGCTTTCACAACTTGACTTCAAAATATTTGGTTTGGAGACCATCAAAGATCAATATGTGCATGATGCTGATTTTAAAGATGTAATGCAGAATTGTAAAGAAGGAAGAATGTGGAACAAGTTTGTCGTTAACGATGGATTTGTGTTTCGTGCTAACAAGCTATGCATCCAGCTAGCTCCGTTCGTCTTTTGTTGTTGCAGGAGGCGCATGGAGGAGGATTAATGGGACACTTTGGCGTGAAGAAGACGGAGGACGTACATGCTACACATTTCTTTTGGCCAAAGATGAGACGGGATGTTGAGCGTTTTATTGCTCGATGCACTACATGTCAAAAAGCTAAGTCACGACTCAATCCTCATGGTTTATATATGCCTTTGCCTGTACCTAGTGTTCCTTGGGAGGATATATCTATGGACTTTGTTTTAGGTTTACCTCGAACAAAGAAGGGGAGGGATAGCATATTTGTTGTCGTGGATAGATTCTCGAAAATGGCACACTTTATACCATGTCATAAAAGCGATGATGCTGTTAATGTTGCTGATTTGTTCTTTCGTGAAATTATTCGCTTGCATGGTGTGCCAAATACTATTGTTTCAGATCGTGATACTAAATTTCTTAGCCACTTTTGGAGATGTTTATGGGCTAAGTTGGGGACTAAACTGCTTTTTAGTACTACTTGTCACCCCCAAACTGATGGACAAACTTAAGTAGTCAATAGAACGTTGTCTACTATGCTTAGGGCTGTTTTGAAGAATAATAAGAAAATGTGGGAGGAATGCTTGCCTCATATTGAATTTGCTTATAATCGTTCATTGCATTCTACTACTAAGATGTGCCCTTTTGAAGTTGTGTATGGTTTCCTACCTCGTGCACCTATTGATTTGTTGCCTCTTCCATCTTCGGAGAAGGTTAATTTTGATGCTAAACAACGTGCTGAATTGATTTTAAAAATGCATGAGTTAACTAAGGAAAACATTGAGCGTATGAATGCTAAATATAAACTTGCTGGAGATAAGGGTAGAAAACATGTTGTGTTTGCACCTGGAGATCTTGTTTGGTTACATTTGCGTAAGGATAGATTTCCTGATTTGCGCAAATCAAAGTTAATGCCACGTGCTGATGGTCCCTTTAAGGTGTTAGAGAAAATAAATGATAATTGATAGAGGCGAGGGTCCCGATCTTTCGATGAGATGATGGATATCGCTTTGGTGGAAGTCGACTTTGACGATCCGACTACGAACGTGCGAGGACGTCGCGCCTTAGCAATCGCTAAACCAACTCCGAGAGGTTATTGACCACGCCGGAGCACGATCAACCTGACCACGAGGGTCTGTTTCCTGCGAGCAAACGAAGAACAAGCAAGAAACTAAGATTGCAATCTGGATATTGCGAATATAAGATGAAAGCTTTATTGATCAAGGTGGGGTTCTGTGACGCCTTTGTCTGGTCGTTGAACACAAACGAAGTACGCGAAGTTGCAGCTATGGCGAACTTTTAATCTAAACAAAACCCAAAGTCTAAACGATGCCCTAAGGGCTGTATATATGGAGGAAGAGGGGGGAATTTCGTGGCCCTTGGTGGAGGGGTCCGAAATCAACCCTATCTCTTGTTTCCCCACACATACAGACTCTAATAAGGTGACGCAGCACCTAAATTAGCCTGGGGACGAAATTTATGAAGTGGCATCTTGTATATTTCGTCCAAGGCGTCATGCACCCATTATGGTGGCTTCAAAGTCCTGAAATCATCACTTGTAACTCCGTTCTTGTTCCCCTTGCGCATGCCATCATCTCCATGCTTGTTCTTGCTCCAATGTTCATCCTTCTCCAAGCTAGGCCCTTCATTTGTAAGCAAAACAAATGTATCCAATTTAGGCAGCATCATATTCTCATGAACATTAGAATCATTACCAAGAAACGAAAGTACCTGGAAATTTAGTTGGCGTGCACGAGCTCTAGTAATTGGTCCAGTATGTATAGCAGCAGGGGCTGTGGGTGTAACAATTGTATTGATGTCCTCATCAATTTGTGTTTCGTGCTAACAAGCTATGCATTCCAGCTAGCTCCGTTCGTCTTTTGTTGTTGCAGGAGGCGCATGGAGGAGGATTAATGGGACACTTTGGCGTGAAGAAGACGGAGGACGTACTTGCTACACATTTCTTTTGGCCAAAGATGAGACGGGATGTTGAGCGTTTTATTGCTCACTGCACTACATGTCAAAAAGCTAAGTCACGACTCAATCCTCATGGTTTATATATGCCTTACCTGTACCTAGTGTTCCTTGGGAGGATATATCTATGGACTTTGTTTTAGGTTTACCTCGAACAAAGAAGGGGAGGGATAGCATATTTGTTGTCGTGGATAGATTCTCGAAAATGGCACACTTTATACCATGTCATAAAAGCGATGATGCTGTTAATGTTGCTGATTTGTTCTTTCGTGAAATTATTCGCTTGCATGGTGTGCCAAATACTATTGTTTCAGATCGTGATACTAAATTTCTTAGCCACTTTTGGAGATGTTTATGGGCTAAGTTGGGGACTAAACTACTTTTTAGTACTACTTGTCACCCCCAAACTGATGGACAAACTGAAGTAGTCAATAGAACGTTGTCTACTATGCTTAGGGCTGTTTTGAAGAATAATAAGAAAATGTGGGAGGAATGCTTGCCTCATATTGAATTTGCTTATAATCGTTCATTGCATTCTACTACTAAGATGTGCCCTTTTGAAGTTGTGTATGGTTTCCTACCTCGTGCACCTATTGATTTGTTGCCTCTTCCATCTTCGGAGAAGGTTAAATTTGATGCTAAACAACGTGCTGAATTGATTTTAAAAATGCATGAGTTAACTAAGGAAAACATTGAGCGTATGAATGCTAAATATAAACTTGCTGGAGATAAGGGTAGAAAACATGTTGTGTTTGCACCTGGAGATCTTGTTTGGTTACATTTGCGTAAGGATAGATTTCCTGATTTGCGCAAATCAAAGTTAATGCCACGTGCTGATGGTCCCTTTAAGGTGTTAGAGAAAATAAATGATAATGCATATAAACTTGAGCTGCCTACAGATTTTGGGGTTAGTCCCACTTTTAACATTGCAGATTTGAAGCCTTATTTGGGTGAGGAAGATGATCTTCCATCGAGGACGACTTCATTTCAAGAAGGGGAGGATGATGAGGACATCAATACAATTGTTACACCCACAGCCCCTGCTGCTATACATACTGGACCAATTACTAGAGCTCGTGCACACCAACTAAATTACCAGGTACTTTCGTTTCTTGGTAATGATTCTAATGTTCATGAGAATATGATGCTGCCTAAATTGGATACATTTGTTTTGCTTACAAATGAAGGGCCTAGCTTGGAGAAGGATGAAAATTGGAGCAAGAACAAGCATGGAGATGATGGCATGCGCAAGGGGAACAAGAACGGAGTTACAAGTGATGATTTCAGGACTTTGAAGCCACCATTATGGGTGCATGAAGCCTTGGACGAAATATACAAGATGCCACTTCATAAATTTCGTCCCGAGGCTATTTTAGGTGCTGCGTCACCTTTTTATTGGGCCAGGCCCATGTAATTTAGAAATACATAAGTATAGGCTATTTTTAGAGTCCGTATGTGTGGGGAAACAAGAGATAGGGTTGGTTTCGGACCCCTCCACCAAGGGCCACGAAATTCCCCCCCTCTTCCTCCATATGTATAGCCCTTAGGGCATCGTTTAGACTTTGGGTTTTGTTTAGATTAAAAGTTCGCCATAGCTGCAACTTCGCGTACTTCGTTTGTGTTCAACGACCAGACAAAGGCGTCACAAACCCCACCTTGATCAATAAAGCTTTCATCTTATATTCGCAATATCCAGATTGCAATCTCAGTTTCTTGCTTGTTCTTCGTTTGCTCGCAGGAAACAGACCCTCGTGGTCAGGTTGATCGTGCTCCGGCGTGGTCAATAACCTCTCGGAGTTGGTTTAGCGATTGCTAAGGCGCGACGTCCTCGCACGTTCGTAGTCGGATCATCAAAGTCGACTGCCACCAAAGCGATATCCATCATCTCATCGAAAGACGGGACACCTTTGCTTATATCAAGTGGTATCAAAGCTCCAGGTTGCTCGGTGAGATTTTACAGTTTTTCGTAGTTTAGATCGAGTCTGTTCTTCATACCTATAGTCCACGAAAAAGCCACAAAAAAAATTAGGGTTAGTTCATCATATCCGAACCAATCTGAGCCTTTGCATAATCTTTTTAGGGTTTTGCTTTGTTGAATTTGCGGTTGCATCGTCGTGTCTAGTTGCTGGTCTTAGAGTCTAGTCTTTTAGAGTTTCGAGTTCTGGTCATAAGTTGTCACGCCGCCGCCGCACCATCATCATCGCCCCTGCCATCTACCACCACCGCTTATCCGCCACCGCTTCGAATCCGTATCCATATACCACCACAGCTGTCATATACCACCACCGCTGCCATCTACCACCATATATCCACCACCAATCCGAGTTCTTGTCATATTAGGTTTGTTTTCGAGATCCATCTAGATTCCGATTCGTGTTTCCTTGCCGGAGTAGGTTTCGAAAAAAAAAGAGTCCGGAAACCACGCTCCGTTTAGGCCCAAAATTTTTCAAAAACGCATTTTCCGAAAAAAATTCTGGCTATCCTATTTTTAGGTGTTTATGAGTGTTTTGAGACAGGTGCCATTATAGGAAGTTTTTTTTGACCCGTTTCCAGTTTTTGGGCCCGGGCAGTCGAAAAAAAAATTGGTCGAAAAAATTTCGTGCCCATCCTGTCAGTTTGAGCTAGGAAGAGTTTTGAGACACTCGCCAATATAGTGATTTTTCGCAAAAAAAAGCGGCGCAAAAAAAAGAGCGCAAAAAAAAGAGCGAAAAAAAATTCCAGAGTGTGCTTTTCCCTTGTTTACGTGCCGCGCTGTGATTTTGTTGGTGTTCTAGGCTCGCGTCTCTAGCACAGTCTAGCCTAGGACCAGCACAGTACAGTCGTTGAGCGTTTATTCAACTTTGCATCTCTGAATTGAATATTGCTGACCCTTTTTGCTACCATATTATAAGCCTTCCCAGCTCGACATACATCTACGTCGTGCGTTTGACTCTCCCTGGTAATGGCTCTATCCAATCTTTGAGAGTTTTTGACTACAACGGTTGCCGATCACCGCCTGCTGCTGGGTAAGAACTGGTAAGAATTTGAGATTTGCTTGACGGATTTGTGACACCCACCACCACCTCTTGTTAGTAGTCTGTAGGATCATATTCTTGTGTGTTTCTATTGCTGCTAACCATGCCAGGATCACAAGCCGACGAGACTGACTGGGAGAACATGACGAATAAGGATTTGCATGATAAATTTCAGCAAATGATGAGTGGACAGGTGCAAGACGTGCTAAACAGATTTGAAGAGGCCATGGAGAAGATAGATGGCATGGAGAAGACGTTCGAAACAAAGCTCGATAACTAGTTTAATGAATTGCTCGCGCGTCTTCCACCACCACCACCCGCTGCTCCTAACGCACCTCTCCAACAACAACAACAACCACTACCTCCACGTCACGAAATAGACCTCCGCCGAGCGAGCCGTGTTCCTCTTGCGTTTGGCCAAACTATTGGTGCTGCTGTTGATACTTCTGTGGCTCCTGCTGCTGATGCGGAGGAGGATGATTATGTGGGAGATTATGAGGATGAGGTTGATCAAAATCAGCACTACGTGCAGCCACCTGCACCACCACCAGCAGGTCGACCTCAGGTATATATTCGTAATGGTAGGCCTGCACCACCACCTCAGGTACGAGATGATGTCCATATTCCTAAACTGAAATTGAATATTCCACCATTTGAGGGTAGATATGTTCCTGATATATATCTTACTTGGGAGTTAGAAACTGAACAACGATTTACATGTTTACAATATCCTGAGGAGAGACGAGTTGCTGCTGCTGTTTGTGCTTTCACTAGTTTTGCATGTGTATGGTGGTCTGAACATTGTAGATTATATCCTATTCCAACTACTTGGGCTGCTTTGAAAACTACTATGCGTACTCGTTGGGTTCCACCATATTATCAACGTGAATTCCTTCAAAAATTACAACGCTTAAGACAAGGAAAAAATTCTGTAGAAGAATATTATCAGGAATTACAAACTGGCATGATTAGATGTGGTATTGTTGAGGAGAATGAAGCTATGCTTGCACGTTTTCTGGGTGGATTAAATAGAGAGATTCAGACCATTCTAGACTATAAGGAGTATACTAATATCACTCGTTTATTCCATCTTGCTTGTAAAGCTGAACGTCAAGTGCAGGATCGACAAGCATTGGCGCGAACTAACTTTTCTGCAGGCCGACCTTCATCATGGACACCGCGTGCATCTTCTACTTCAACTGCACTAGCACCTCAATCACGTGCCTCCTCCAGTCGTGATACAAGAAAACAGGCACAACCACCATTATCTGCCAAGAGCGCACCTGCCGGGCCTGCACAGAGTTCTTCTTCTTCCAGGGCATCAACAGGGCACACAAGTGATATTATTTGTCGTCGTTGTAAGGGAGAAGGTCATTATGCGAGAGAATGCAAATCTCTGCGTGTGATGATTGCTACCGAGGGTGGTGGATATGAGTCCGCTAGTGACTATGATGAGGAGACATTGGCTCTTATTACACGTGAAGAACATGGTGGAGATGATTCTGATCATGAGACACAATACATGGCTCCTGAAGACGCTGACAGGTATGAATGTTAAGTTGCTCAACGTGTTTTGAGTGTGCAGGTCACACAAGCTGAGCAAAATCAGAGGCACAATTTGTTCCATACCAAGGGAGTTGTGAAGGAACGTTCTATGCGCGTCATAATAGACGGAGGGAGCTGCAACAACTTGGCTAGCATGGAGATGGTGGAGAAGCTTTCTCTCACCACAAGACCACATCCACATCCTTACTACATCCAATGGTTCAACAACAGCGGCAAGGTTAAGGTAACACGTACTGTTCGTGTGCATTTTAGTATCTCTACATATGCTGCTTATGTTGATTGTGATGTGGTACCTATGCAAGCATGTTCCTTATTACTTGGTAGACCATGGCAATTTGATAAAAATTCTGTACACCATGGTAGAAACAATCACTATACTCTTGTTCATAAGGATAAAAATATTACTTTGCTTCCTATGACTCCTGATTCCATTTTGAAAGATGATATTAATAGAGCTAATAAAGCAAAACAGGAGAAGAATAAGAGTGAAAATCAGATTGTGGCAAAAGAATTTGAGCAACAAATGAAGCCTAATAATAAACCATCTAGTGTAGCTTCTGAAATTAAATTGAAAAGTGCATGTTTATTTGCCACCAAATCTGATATTGATGAGCTAGATTTCAGCAAATCTGTTTGCTATGCTTTTGTGTGCAAAGAGGCATTATTTTCATTCGAGGACGTGCCTTCCTCTTTGCCTCCTGCTGTCACTAACATTTTGCAGGAGTTCACTGACGTTTTTCCACAAGACGTGCCACTGGGATTACCGCCTATTCGAGGGATTGAGCATCAGATTGACTTAATTCCCGGTGCTTCCCTGCCAAACCGTGCACCATACCGTACCAATCCAGAGGAGACGAAGGAGATTATGCGTCAAGTACAAGAGCTTCTCGACAAAGGTTATATACGCGAATCCCTTAGTCCTTGTGCTGTTCCTATTATTCTAGTGCCGAAAAAGGATGGTACATCACGTATGTGTGTTGATTGTAGAGGCATTAATAATATTACTATTCGTTATCGTCATCCTATTCCTAGGCTAGATGATATGCTTGATGAATTGAGTGGCTCTACAATATTCTCCAAAGTTGATTTGCGTAGTGGCTACCATCAAATTCGTATGAAATTGGGAGATGAATGGAAAACAGCATTTAAAATTAAGTTTGGATTATATGAGTGGTTAGTCATGCCTTTTGGGTTAACTAATGCACCTAGTACTTTCATGAGATTAATGAACGAAGTTTTACGTGCTTTCATTGGACGATTTGTGGTAGTTTACTTTGATGACATATTGATTTATAGCAGATCTTTGGAAGAACATTTGGAACATTTACGTGCTGTTTTTATTGCTCTACGTGATGCACGTTTGTTTGGTAACCTTGGGAAGTGCACCTTTTGCACCGACCGAGTATCTTTTCTTGGCTATGTTGTTACTCCACAGGGAATTGAAGTTGATAAAGCCAAGATTGAAGCTATTGAGAGTTGGCCGCAGCCCAAAACGGTCACACAAGTGAGGAGTTTTCTTGGCCTCGCTGGATTCTATAGGCGTTTTGTGAGAGATTTCAGCACCATTGCTGCACCTCTCAATGAGCTTACAAAGAAAGATGTGCCTTTTCTTTGGGGTACCGCACAGGAAGAAGCCTTCACGGTATTGAAAGATAAGTTGACACATGCTCCTTCACTCCAACTTCTTGATTTTAATAAGACTTTTGAGCTTGAATGTGATGCTAGTGGAATTGGATTAGGAGGTGTGTTATTACAAGATGGCAAACCTGTTGCATACTTTTCTGAAAAATTGAGTGGGCCTAGTCTGAATTATTCTACTTATGATAAAGAATTATATGCTCTTGTTCGGACTTTAGAAACATGGCAACATTATTTATGGCCCAAAGAATTTGTTATACATTCTGATCATGAATCTTTGAAACATATTAAAAGTCAAGCTAAACTGAATCGTAGACATGCTAAATGGGTTGAATTCATTGAGACTTTCCCTTATGTCATTAAACACAAGAAGGGAAAAGAAAATGTTATTGCTGATGCATTGTCTCGTCGCTATACTATGCTTTCACAACTTGACTTCAAAATATTTGGTTTGGAGACCATCAAAGATCAATATGTGCATGATGCTCATTTTAAAGATGTAATGCAGAATTGTAAAGAAGGAAGAATGTGGAACAAGTTTGTTGTTAACGGTGGATTTGTGTTTCGTGCTAACAAGCTATGCATTCCAGCTAGCTCCGTTCATCTTTTGTTGTTGCAGGAGGCGCATGGAGGAGGATTAATGGGACACTTTGGCGTGAAGAAGACGGAGGACGTACTTGCTACACATTTCTTTTGGCCAAAGATGAGACGGGATGTTGAGCGTTTTATTGCTCGCTGCACTACATGTCAAAAAGCTAAATCACGACTCAATCCTCATGGTTTATATATGCCTTTGCCTGTACCTAGTGTTCCTTGGGAGGATATATCTATGGACTTTGTTTTAGGTTTACCTCGAACAAAGAAAGGGAGGGATAGCATATTTGTTGTCGTGGATAGATTCTCGAAAATGGCACACTTTATACCATGTCATAAAAGCGATGACGCTGTTAATGTTGCTGATTTGTTCTTTCGTGAAATTATTCGCTTGCATGGTCTGCCAAATACTATTGTTTCAGATCGTGATACTAAATTTCTTAGCCACTTTTGGAGATGTTTATGGGCTAAGTTGGGGACTAAACTACTTTTTAGTACTACTTGTCACCCCCAAACTGATGGACAAACTGAAGTAGTCAATAGAACATTGTCTACTATGCTTAGGGCTGTTTTGAAGAATAATAAGAAAATGTGGGAGGAATGCTTGCCTCATATTGAATTTGCTTATAATCGTTCATTGCATTCTACTACTAAGATGTGCCCTTTTGAAGTTGTGTATGGTTTCCTACCTCGTGCACCTATTGATTTGTTGCCTCTTCCATCTTCGGAGAAGGTTAATTTTGATGCTAAACAACGTGCTGAATTGATTTTAAAATGCATGAGTTAACTAAGGAAAACATTGAGCGTATGAATGCTAAATATAAACTTGCTGGAGATAAGGGTAGAAAATATGTTGTGTTTGCACCTGGAGATCTTGTTTGGTTACATTTGCGTAAGGATAGATTTCCTGATTTGCGCAAATCAAAGTTAATGCCACGTGCTGATGGTCCCTTTAAGGTGTTAGAGAAAATAAATGATAATGCATATAAACTTGAGCTGCCTGCAGATTTTGGGGTTAGTCCCACTTTTAACATTGCAGATTTGAAGCCTTATTTGCGTGAGGAAGATGAACTTCCGTCGAGGACGACTTCATTTCAAGAAGGGGAGGATGATGAGGACATCAATACAATTGTTACACCCACAGCCCCTGCTGCTATACATACTTGACCAATTACTAGAGCTCATGCACGCCAACTAAATTACCATGTACTTTCGTTTGTTGGTAATGATTTTAATGTTCATGAGAATATGATGCTGCCTAAATTGGATACATTTGTTTTGCTTACAAATGAAGGGCCTAGCTTGGAGAAGGATGAACATTGGAGCAAGAACAAGCATGGAGATGATGGCATGCGCAAGGGGAACAAGAACGGAGTTACAAGTGATGATTTCAGGACTTTGAAGCCACCATAATGGGTGCATGAAGCCTTGGACGAAATATACCAGATGCCACTTCATAAATTTCGTCCCGAGGCTATTTTAGGTGCTGTGTCACCTTATTATTGGGCCAGGCCCATGTAATTTCGAAATACATAAGTATAGGCTATTTTTAGAGTCCGTATGTGTGGGGAAACAAGAGATAGGGTTGATTTCGGACCCCTCCACCAAGGGCCACGAAATTCCCCCCTCTTCCTCCATATATACAGCCCTTAGGGCATCGTTTAGACTTTGGGTTTTGTTTAGATTAAAACTTCGCCATAGCTGCAACTTCGCGTACTTCGTTTGTGTTCAACGACCAGACAAAGGCATCACAGAACCCCACCTTGATCAATAAAGCTTTCATCTTATATTCGCAATATCCAGATTGCAATCTCAGTTTCTTGCTTGTTCTTCGTTTGCTTGCAGGAAACAGACCCTCGTGGTCAGGTTGATCGTGCTTCGGCGTGGTCAATAACCTCTTGGAGTTGGTTTAGCGATTGCTAAGGCGCGACGTCCTCGCACGGTCGTAGTCGGATCGTCAAAGTCAACTGCCACCAAAGCGATATCCATCATCTCATCGAAAGACGGGACACCTTTGCCTCTATCATTATTACACGTGAAGAACATGGTGGAGATGATTCTGATCATGAGACGCAATACATGGCTCCTGAAGACGCTGACAGGTATGAATGTTTAGTTGCTCAACGTGTTTTGAGTGTGCAGGTCACACAAGCTGAGCAAAATCAGAGGCACAATTTGTTCCATACCAAGGGAGTTGTGAAAGAACGTTCTGTGCGCGTCATAATAGATGGAGGGAGCTGCAACAACTTGGCTAGCATGGAGATGGTGGAGAAGCTTTCTCTCACCACAAGACCACATCCACATCCTTACTACATCCAATGGTTCAACAACAGCGGCAAGGTTAAGGTAACACGTACTGTTTGTGTGCATTTTAGTATCTCTACATATGCTGATTATGTTGATTGTGATGTGGTACCTATGCAAGCATGTTCCTTATTACTTGGTAGACCATGGCAATTTGATAAAAATTCTGTACACCATGGTAGAAACAATCACTGTATTCTTGTTCATAAGGATAAAAATATTACTTTGCTTCCTATGACTCCTGATTCCATTTTGAAAGATGATATTAATAGAGCTAATAAAGCAAAACAGGAGACGAATAAGAGTGAAAATCAGATTGTAGCAAAAGAATTTGGGCAACAAATGAAGCCTAATAATAAACCATCTAGTGTTGCTTCTGAAATTAAATTGAAAAGTGCATGTTTATTTGCCACCAAATCTGATATTGATGAGCTAGATTTCAGCAAATCTGTTTGCTATGCTTTTGTGTGCAAAGAGGCATTATTTTCATTCGAGGACATGCCTTCCTCTTTGCCTCCTGCTGTCACTAACATTTTGCAGGAGTTCGCTGACGTCTTTCCACAAGACGTGCCATCGGGATTACCGCCTATTCGAGGTATTGAGCATCAGATTGACTTAATTCCCGGTGCTTCACTGCCAAACCGTGCACCATACCGTACGAATCCAGAGGAGACGAAGGAGATTATGCGTCAAGTACAAGAGCTTCTCGACAAAGGTTATATACGCGAATCCCTTAGTCCTTGTGTTGTTCCTATTATTCTAGTGCCGAAAAAGGATGGTACATCACGTATGTGTGTTGATTGTAGAGGCATTAATAATATTACTATTCATTATCCTCATCCTATTCCTAGGCTAGATGATATGCTTGATGAATTGAGTGGCTCTACAATATTCTCCAAAGTTGATTTGCGTAGTGGCTACCATCAAATTCGTATGAAATTGGGAGATGAATGGAAAACAGCATTCAAAACTAAGTTTGGATTATATGAGTGGTTAGTCATGCCTTTCTGGTTAACTAATGCACCTAGTACTTTCATGAGATTAATGAACGAAGTTTTACGTGCTTTCATTGGACGATTTGTGGTAGTTTACTTTGATGACATATTGATTTATAGCAGATCTTTGGAAGAACATTTGGAACATTTACGTGCTGTTTTTATTGCTCTACGTGATGCACGTTTGTTTGGTAACCTTGGGAAGTGCACCTTTTGCACTGACCGAGTATCTTTTCTTGGCTATGTTGTTACTCCACAGGGAATTGAAGTTGATAAAGCCAAGATTGAAGCTATTGAGAGTTGGCCGCAGCCCAAAACGGTCACACAAGTGAGCAGTTTTCTTGGCCTCGCTGGATTCTATAGGCGTTTTGTGTGAGATTTCAGCACCATTGCTGCACCTCTCAATGAGCTTACAAAGAAAGATGTTCCTTTTCTTTGGGGTACCGCACAGGAAGAAGCCTTCTCGGTATTGAAAGATAAGTTGACACATGCTCCTTTACTCCAACTTCCTGATTTTAATAAGACTTTTGAGCTTGAATGTGATGCTAGTGGAATTGGAATAGGCGGTGTGTTATTACAAGATGGCAAACTTGTTGCATACTTTTCTGAAAAATTGAGTGGGCCTAGTCTGAATTATTCTACTTATGATAAAGAATTATATGCTCTTGTTCGGACTTTAGAAACATGGCAACATTATTTATGGCCCAAAGAATTTGTTATACATTCTGATCATGAATCTTTGAAACATATTAAAAGTCAAGCTAAACTGAATTGTAGACATGCTGAATGGGTTGAATTCATTGAGACTTTTCCTTATGTCATTAAACACAAGAAGGGAAAAGAAAATGTTATTGCTGATGCATTGTCTCGCCGCTATACTATGCTTTCACAACTTGACTTCAAAATATTTGGTTTGGAGACCATCAAAGATCAATATGTGCATGATGCTGATTTTAAAGATGTAATGCAGAATTTTAAAGAAGGAAGAATGTGGAACAACTTCGTCGTTAACGATGGATTTGTGTTTCATGCTAACAAGCTATGCATTCCAGCTAGCTCCGTTCGTCTTTTGTTGTTGCAGGAGGCGCATGGAGGAGGATTAATGGGACACTTTGGCGTGAAGAAGACGGAGGACGTACTTGCTACACATTTCTTTTGGCCAAAGATGAGATGGGATGTTGAGCGTTTTATTGCTCGATGCACTACATGTCAAAAAGCTAAGTCACGACTCAATCCTCATGGTTTATATATGCCTTTGCCTGTACCTAGTGTTCCTTGGGAGGATATATCTATGGACTTTGTTTTAGGTTTACCTCGAACAAAGAAGGGGAGGGATAGTATATTTGTTGTCATGGATAGATTCTCGAAAATGGCACACTTTATACCATGTCATAAAAGCGATGATGCTATTAATGTTGCTGATTTGTTCTTTCGTGAAATTATTCGCTTGCATGGTGTGCCAAATACTATTGTTTCAGATCGTGATACTAAATTTCTTAGCCACTTTTGGAGATGTTTATGGGCTAAGTTGGGGACTAAACTGCTTTTTAGTACTACTTGTCACCCTCAAACTGATGGACAAACTGAAGTAGTCAATAGAACGTTGTCTACTATGCTTAGGGCTGTTTTGAAGAATAATAAGAAAATGTGGGAGGAATGCTTGCCTCATATTGAATTTGCTTATAATCGTTCATTGCATTCTACTACTAAGATGTGCCCTTTTGTAGTTGTGTATGGTTTCGTACCTCGTGCACCTATTGATTTGTTGCCTCTTCCATCTTCGGAGAAGGTTAATTTTGATGCTAAACAACGTGCTGAATTGATTTTAAAAATGCATGAGTTAACTAAGGAAAACATTGAGCGTATGAATGCTAAATATAAACTTGCTGGAGATAAGGGTAGAAAACATGTTGTGTTTGCACCTGGAGATCTTGTTTGGTTACATTTGCGTAAGGATAGATTTCCTGATTTGCGCAAATCAAAGCTAATGCCACGTGCTGATGGTCCCTTTAAGGTGTTAGAGAAAATAAATGATAATGCATATAAACTTGAGCTGCCTGCAGATTTTGGGGTTAGTCCCACTTTTAACATTGCAGATTTGAAGCCTTATTTGGGTGAGGAAGATGAGTTTCCGTCGAGGACGACTTCATTTCAAGAAGGGGAGGATGATGAGGACATCAATACCATTGTTACACCCACAGCCCCTGCTGCTATACATACTGGACCAATTACTAGAGCTCGTGCACGCCAACTAAATTACCAGGTACATTGGTTTCTTGGAAATGATTCTAATGTTCATGAGAATATGATGTTGCCTAAATTGGATACATTTGTTTTGCTTACAAATGAAGGGCCTAGCTTGGAGAAGGATGAACATTGGAGCAAGAACAAGCATGGAGATGATGGCATGCGCAAGGGGAACAAGAACGGAGTTACAAGTGATGATTTCAGGACTTTGAAGCCACCATAATGGGTGCATGAAGCCTTGGACGAAATATACAAGATGCCACTTCATAAATTTCGTCCCGAGGCTATTTTAGGTGCTGCGTCACCTTATTATTGGGCCAGGCCCATGTAATTTCGAAATACATAAGTATAGGCTATTTTTAGAGTCCGTATGTGTGGGGAAACAAGAGATAGGGTTGATTTCGGACCCCTCCACCAAGGGCCACGAAATTCCCCCCCTCTTCCTCCATATATACAGCCCTTAGGGCATCGTTTAGACTTTGGGTTTTGTTTAGATTAAAAGTTCGCCATAGCTGGAACTTCGCGTACTTCGTTTGTGTTCAACGACCAGACAAAGGCGTCACAAACCCCACCTTGATCAATAAAGCTTTCATCTTATATTCGCAATATCCGGATTGCAATCTCAGTTTCTTGCTTGTTCTTTGTTTGCTCGCAGGAAACAGACCCTCGTGGTCAGGTTGATCGTGCTCCGGCGTGGTCAATAACCTCTCGAAGTTGGTTTAGCGATTGCTAAGGCGCGACATCCTCGCATGTTCGTAGTCGGATCGTCAAAGTCGACTGCCACGAAAGCGATATCCATCATCTCATCGAAAGACGGGACACCTTTGCTTATATCAGGAGATATCGTTTCCACATATATATTGACCGATGCCAGGAATGCCCTTTTGTTTTGGCTTTCACGCACATGAGTTACAGCATGCCATCCGGCAAAAACAAGGAGAATAAGGCATGTAGCCTTTGGATTTTCTTCAATTTACGGTCAAATGAGATTGCCCGGATCATAGAGCATCTGCAGAAAGGTACGTTTGTCCCTACCAGGGGGGCTAATGTCTATAAGCAACATAATCTCCAGAATTTCCTTCAAAAGGAAGTGCCAATGGGTTCAGAAACTTGTCTGAAAAACAACGACGAATGATGTTCTTTAACTTTCAGGGCCAAAAAGTCCTGCTTAAGGCTGAATTTGAGGGTACTCCGGGCCTCCTGGCGGAAGAGGGGAGTATTTTTTGGATTCCCGTGCTCGCCGTGAGCAGTTTGAGTACTTATGGGTCCGACACGGGCTCCGAATGACAAAATTATGACCGTTTTAGTGAACATTCTATGGCAGTCCTTGAAAGTACTTCATTTTCTCGTGCGCTTTTTGCCTGATTGCCCCAGAATTTCTTGTCCTCTATAGAGGAGATATCGTTTCCACATATATTTGACACGATGCCAGGAATGCCCTTTTGTTCTTGGCTTTCACGCGCATGAGTTACAGCATGCCATCCGGCGAAAACAAGGAGAATAAGGCATATAGCCGCTGGATTTTCTTTAATTTATGACCAAATCAGATTGCCCGGATCTTAGAGCATCTGTAGAAAGGTATGTTTGTCCCTACCAGGGGGGCTAGTGTCTATAAGCAACATAATCTCTCGAATTTCCTTCAAAAGGAAGTGCCAATGGGTTCAGAAACTTGTTTGAAAAACAGCAACGAATGATGTTCTTTGACTTTCAGGGCCAAAAAGTCCTGCTTAAGGCTGAATTTGAGGGTACTCCGGGCCTCCTGCCGCAAGCGGGGAGTATTTTTTGGATTCGCGCGCTCGCCGCGAGCAGTTTGAGTACTTATGGGTCCGACACGGGCTCCGAATGACAAAATTATGACCGTTTTAGTGAACATCTGTCCATTCTATGGCAGTCCTTGAAAGTACTTCATTTTCTCGTGCGATTTTTCCTGATTGCCCCAAAATTTCTTGTCCTCTATAGAGGACATATCGTTTCCACATATATATTGACCGATGCCAGAAATGCCCTTTTGTTCTTGGCTTTCACGCACTTGAGTTACAGCATGCCATCCGGCAAAAACAAGGAGAATAAGGCATATAGCCGCTGGATTTTCTTTAATTTATGGCCAAATGAGATTGCCCGGATCATAGAGCATCTGCAGAAAGGTACATTTGTCCCTACCAGGGGGCTAGTGTCTATAAGCAACATAATCTCTTGAATTTCCTTCAAAAGGAAGTGCCAATGGGTTCAGAAACTTGTGTGAAAAATAGCGACGAATGATGTTCTTTGACTTCCAGGGCCAAAAAGTCCTGCTTAAGGCTGAATTTGAGGGTACTCCGGGCCTCCTGGCGGAAGCAGGGACTATTTTTTTGGATTCGCGCGCTCGCCGCGAGCAGTTTGATTACTTATGGGTCCGACACGGGCTCCGAATGACAAAATTATGACCGTTTTAGTGAACATCTGTCCATTCTATGGCAGTCCTTGAAAGTACATCATTTTCTCGTGCGCTATTTGCTTGATTGCCCCAGAATTTCTTGTCCTCTATAGAGGAGATATCGTTTCCACATATATATTGACCGATGCCAGGAATGCCCTTTTGTTCTTGGCTTTCACGCGCATGAGTTACAGCATGCCATCCGGCAAAAACAAGGAGAATAAGGCATGTAGCCTTTGGATTTTCTTCAATTTACGGCCAAATGAGATTGCCCGGATCATAGAGCATCTGCAGAAAGGTACATTTGTCCCTACCAGGGGGGCTAATGTCTATAAGCAACATAATCTCTCGAATTTCCTTCAAAAGGAAGTGCCAATGGGTTCAGAAAGTTGTCTGAAAAACAGCGATGAATGATGTTCTTTAACTTTCAGGGCCAAAAAGTCCTGCTTAAGGCTGAATTTGAGGGTACTCCGGGCCTCCTAGCGGAAGCGGAGAGTATTTTTTGGATTCCCGCGCTCGCCGCGAGCAGTTTTAGTACTTATGGGTCCGACACGGGCTCCGAATGACAAAATTATGACCGTTTTAGTGAACATCTCTCCATTCTATGGCAGTCCTTGAAAGTACTTCATTTTCTCGTGCGCTTTTTGCCTGATTGCCCCAGAATTTCTTGTCCTCTATAGAGGAGATATCGTTTCCACATATATATTGACCGATGCCAGGAATGCCCTTTTGTGATGAGGACATCAATACCATTGTTACACCCACAACCCCTGCCGCTATACATACTGGACCAATTAGTAGAGCTCGCGCACGCCAACTACTGCTACATATATGGACCAATACCATTGTTACACCCACAGCCCCTACTGCTACATATATGGGACCAATTACTAGAGCTGGCGCACGCCAATTAAATTATTAGGTACTTTCGTTTCTTGGTAATGATTCTAATGTTCATGAGAATATGATGCTGCCTAAATTGGATACATTTGTTTTGCTTACAAATGAAGGGCCTAGCTTGGAGAAGGATGAACATTGGAGCAAGAACAAGCATGGAGATGATGCCACGCGCAAGGGAAACAACAACGGAGTTACAAGTGATGATTTCAGGACTTTGAAGCCACCATAATGGGTGCATGAAGCCATGGATGAAATATACAAGATGCCACTTCATAAATTTCGTCCCGAGGCTATTATAGGTGCTGCGTCACCTTTTTATTGGGCCAGGCCCATGTAATTTCGAAATACATAAGTATAGGCTATTTTTAGAGTCCGTATGTGTGGGGAAACAAGAGATAGGGTTGATTTCGGACCCCTCCACCAAGGGCCACGAAATTCCCCCTCTCTTCCTCCATATATACAGCCCTTAGGGCACCGTTTAGACTTTGGGTTTTGTTTAGATTAAAAGTTCGCCATAGCTGGAACTTCGCATACTTCGTTTGTGTTCAACGACCAGACAAAGGCGTCACAGAAACCCACCTTGATCAATAAAGCTTTCATCTTATATTCGCAATATCCAGATTGCAATCTCAGTTTCTTGCTTGTTCTTCGTTTGCTCGCAGGAAACAGACCCTCGTGGTCAGGTTGATCGTGCTCCGGCGTGGTCAATAACCTCTTGGAGTTGGTTTAGCGATTGCTAAGGCGCGACATCCTCGCACGTTCGTAGTCGGATCGTCAAAGTCGACTTCCACCAAAGCGAAATCCATCATCTCATCGAAAGACGGGACACCTTTGCCTCTATCAGATCTACTTATATAGGAGCAAAAGGTGGCGGCCAAGGAGGTGGGAGGACATCCCAAGGCAGCCTAAAACTGACCTTAGGTCGTACAAGGCCAATAGGCGCAAGTGGAGGTGACGTAACACCTTTGGACTTGTAGTTTGACTCGGATTTTGCTACAGCATCAGATTGTTTCATCCATAACTCAACGCTCCGGGCGAATTTTAAGGTGAATCCAATTGGTGTGGAAAGAGCACTAAATCTACTTTCCAACAAAAAAAGAGTCACCCAATTCGGAGTCCGTATGAAAAAGTTGTTGATGTTTTGAGTCAGGTATGTCTGTGCAGTCCAAATCTGAGTCCAGAACGTGAGAGACTTGGACTCTATCTTCTCTTGGGCCAAAAGTGACGTGAGAGAACTTTTTGAACATCAAATAAACATCTCTTTCTTCCTTATCTTCATATGTGGATTGTACAAATGTCGCATACGCCTGCAATTAGACAAAACACAAAAGTGTGTGAAGTATTTTTGTTCTAGATAACATAAATAGATTATTGAATAGTTTGCACTAGAAATCACCTGACAAATATGCATGTATGCAATATTTTTGGTCATATCCAAGGTAGTCATGTCCTCATCATCCTCCCCTTCTTGAAAATAAAGCCGTCCTCGGCGTTGCTTAATCTGAAATGTGGCTAACAAAAGACACAAGGTGTACATGTTGTATATATGACACATGAACAGATGAGTAACTTGCATAGTTCATAAAATGTAAAGCCAAAAAATTAGCACAAGAAGTAGAAGGAATGAAAATATTGCAACTCAGTTTGCACATATAAGTGAAGCTCTTATTCATTTCAAAAGATTGACAATGTTCATCATTAAACCATCCCAACATTGGTGAATAAACTTTACTTGCATCAAATTTACATGCTACAACTGATAGAGGCAAAGGTGTCCCGATCTTTCGATGAGATGATAACTATCGATTTGGTGAAGATGACTTTGACGATCCGACTACAAACGTGCACGACGTTGCGCCTTAGCAATCGCTAAACCAACTCCGAGAGGTTATTGACCACGCCTGATAGAGGCAAAGGTGTCCCGTCTTTCGATGAGATGATGGATATCGCTTTGGTGGCAGTCGACTTTGACGATCCGACTACGAACGTGCGAGGACGTTGCGCCTTTGTAATCGCTAAACCAACTCCGAGAGGTTATTGACCACGCCGGAGCACGATCAACCTGACCACGAGGGTCTGTTTCCTGCGAGCAAATGAAGAACAAGCAAGAAACAAAGATTGCAATCTGGATATTGCGAATATAAGATGAAAGCTTTATTGATCAAGGTGGGGTTCTGTGACGCCTTTGTCTGGTCGTTGAACACAAACGAAGTACGCAAAGTTGCAGCTATGGCGAACTTTTAATCTAAACAAAACCCAAAGTCTAAACGATGCCCTAAGGGCTGTATATATGGAGGAAGAGGGGGGAATTTCGTGGCCCTTGGTGGAGGGGTCCGAAATCAACCCTATCTCTTGTTTCCCCACACATACGGACTCTAAAAATAGCCTATACTAATGTATTTCGAAATTACATGCGCCTGGCCCAATAAAAAGGTGACGCAGCACCTATAATAGCCTCGGGACGAAATTTATGAAGTGGCATCTTGTATATTTCGTCCAAGGCGTCATGCACCCATTATGGTGGCTTCAAAGTCCTGAAATCATCACTTGTAACTCCGTTCTTGTTCCCCTTGCGCATGCCATCATCTCCATGCTTGTTCTTGCTACAATGTTCATCCTTCTCCAAGCTAGGCCCTTCATTTGTAAGCAAAACAAATGTATCCAATTTAGGCAGCATCATATTCTCATGAACATTAGATTCATTACCAAGAAACGAAAGTACCTGGTAATTTAGTTGGCGTGCACGAGCTCTAGTAATTGGTCCAGTATGTATAGCAGTAGGGGCTGTGGGTGTAACAATTGTATTGATGTCCTCATCATCCTCCCCTTCTTGAAATGAAGTCGTCCTCGACGGAAGTTCATCTTCCTCACCCAAATAAGGCTTCAAATCTGCAATGTTAAAAGTGGGACTAACCCCAAAATCTGCAGGCAGCTCAAGTTTATATGCATTATCATTTATTTTCTCTAACACCTTAAAGGGACCATCAGCACGTGGCATTAACTTTGATTTGCGCAAATCAGGAAATCTATCCTTACGCAAATGTAAGCAAACAAGATCTCCAGCTGCAAACACAACATGTTTTCTACCCTTATCTCCAGCAAGTTTATATTTAGCATTCATACGCTCAATGTTTTCCTTAGTTAACTCATGCATTTTTAAAATCAATTCAGCACGTTGTTTAGCATCAAAATTAACCTTCTCCGAAGATGGAAGAGGCAACAAATCAATAGGTGCACGAGGTAGGAAACCATACACAACTTCAAAAGGGCACATCTTAGTAGTAGAATGCAATGAACGATTATAAGCAAATCCAATATGAGGCAAGCATTCCTCCCACATTTTCTTATTATTCTTCAAAACAGCCCTAAGCATAGTAGACAACGTTCTATTGACTACTTCAGTTTGTCCATCAGTTTGGGGGTGACAAGTAGTACTAAAAAGCAGTTTAGTCCCCAACTTTGCCCATAAACATCTCCAAAAGTGGCTAAGAAATTTAGTATCACGATCTGAAACAATAGTATTTGGCACACCATGCAAGCGAATAATTTCACGAAAGAACAAATCAGCAACATTAACAGCATCATCGCTTTTATGACATGGTATAAAGTGTGCCATTTTCGAGAATCTATCCACGACAACAAATATGCTATCCCTCCCCTTCTTTGTTCGAGGTAAACCTAAAACAAAGTCCATAGATATATCCTCCCAAGGAACACTAGGTACAGGCAAAGGCATATATAAACCATGAGGATTGAGTCGTGACTTAGCTTTTTGACAAGTAGTGCAGCGAGCAATAAAACGCTCAACATCCCGTCTCATCTTTGGCCAAAAGAAATGTGTAGCAAGTACGTCCTCCGTCTTCTTCACGCCAAAGTGTCCCATTAATCCTCCTCCATGCGCCTCCTGCAACAACAAAAGACGAACGGAGCTAGCTGGAATGCATAGCTTGTTAGCACGAAACACAAATCCATCGTTAACAACAAACTTGTTCCACATTCTTCCTTCTTTACAATTCTGCATTACATCTTTAAAATCAGCATCATGCACATATTGATCTTTGATGGTCTCCAAACCAAATATTTTGAAGTCAAGTTGTGAAAGCATAGTATAGCGACGAGGCAATGCATCAGCAATAATATTTTCTTTTCCCTTCTTGTGTTTAATGACATAAGGGAAAGTCTCAATGAATTCAACCCATTTAGCATGTCTACGATTCAGTTTAGCTTGACTTTTAATATGTTTCAAAGATTCATGATCAGAATGTATAACAAATTCTTTGGGCCATAAATAATGTTGCCATGTTTCTAAAGTCCGAACAAGAGCATATAATTCTTTATCATAAGTAGAATAATTCAGACTAGGCCCACTCAATTTTTCAGAAAAGTATGCAACAGGTTTGCCATCTTGTAATAACACACCTCCTAATCCAATTCCACTAGCATCACATTCAAGCTCAAAAGTCTTATTAAAATCAGGAAGTTGGAGTAAAGGAGCATGTGTCAACTTATCTTTCAATACCGTGAAGGCTTCTTCCTGTGCGGTACCCCAAAGAAAAGGCACATCTTTCTTTGTAAGCTCATTGAGAGGTGCAGCAATGGTGCTGAAATCTCTCACAAAACGCCTATAGAATCCAGCGAGGCCAAGAAGACTCCTCACTTGTGTGACCGTTTTGGGCTGCGGCCAACTCTCAATAGCTTCAATCTTGGCTTTATCAACTTCAATTCCCTATGGAGTAACAACATAGCCAAGAAAAGATACTCGGTCGGTGCAAAAGGTGCACTTCCCAAGGTTACCAAACAAACGTGCATCACGTAGAGCAATAAAAACAGCACGTAAATGTTCCAAATGTTCTTCCAAAGATCTGCTATAAATCAATATGTCATCAAAGTAAACTACCACAAATCGTCCAATGAAAGCACGTAAAACTTCGTTCATTAATCTCATGAAAGTACTAGGTGCATTAGTTAACCCAAAAGGCATGACTAACCACTCATATAATCTAAACTTAGTTTTAAATGCTGTTTTCCAATCATCTCCCAATTTCATACGAATTTGATGGTAGCCACTACGCAAATTAACTTTGGACAATATTGTAGAGCCACTCAATTCATCAAGCATATCATCTAGCCTAGGAATAGGATGACGATAACGAATAGTAATATTATTAATGCCTCTACAATCAACACACATACGTGATGTACCATCCTTTTTCGGCACTAGAATAATAGGAACAGCACAAGGACTAAGGGATTCGCGTATATAACCTTTGTCGAGAAGCTCTTGTACTTGACGCATAATCTCCTTCGTCTCCTCTGGATTGGTACGGTATGGTGCACGGTTTGGAAGTGAAGCACCGGGAATTAAGTCAATCTGATGCTCAATCCCTCGAATAGGCGGTAATCCCGGTGGCACGTCTTGTGGAAAAACGTCAGCGAACTCCTGCAAAATGTTAGTGACAGCAGGAGGCAAAGAGGAAGGCGCGTCCTCGAATGAAAATAATGCCTCTTTGCACACAAAAGCATAGCAAACAGCTGAAATCTAGCTCATCAATATCAGATTTGGTGGCAAGTAAACATGCACTTTTCAATTTAATTTCAGAAGCAACACTAGATGGTTTATTATTAGGCTTCATTTGTTGCTCAAATTCTTTTGCCACAATCTGATTTTCACTCTTATTCTTCTCCTGTTTTGCTTTATTAGCTCTATTAATATCATCTTTCAAAATGGAATCAGGAGTCATAGGAAGCAAAGTAATATTTTTATCCTGATGAACAAGAGTATAGTGATTGTTTCTACCATGGTGTACAGAATTTTTATCAAATTGCCATGGTCTACCAAGTAATAAGGAACATGCTTGCATAGGTACCACATCACAATCAACATAATCAGCACATGTAGAGATACTAAAATGCACACGAACAGTACGTGTTACCTTAACCTTGCCGCTGTTGTTGAACCATTGGATGTAGTAAGGATGTGGATGTGGTCTTGTGGTGAGAGAAAGCTTCTCCACCATCTCCATGCTAGCCAAGTTGTTGCAGCTCCCTCCGTCTATTATGACGCGCACAGAACGTTCCTTCACAACTCCCTTGGTATGGAACAAATTGTGCCTCTGATTTTGCTCAGCTTGTGTGACCTGCACACTCAAAACACGTTGAGCAACTAAACATTCATACCTGTCAGCGTCTTCAGGAGCCATGTATTGCGTCTCATGATCAGAATCATCTCCACCATGTTCTTCACGTGTAATAAGAGCCAATATCTCCTCATCATAGTCACTAGCGGACTCAAATCCACCACCCTCGGTAGCAATCATCACACGCGGAGATTTGCATTCTCTCGCATAATGACCTCCTCCCTTTCAACGACAATGAATAATATCACTTGTGTGCCCTGTTGATGCCCTGGAAGAAGAAGAACTCCGTGCAGGCCCGGCAGGTGCGCTCTTGGCAGATAATGGTGGTTGTTCCTGTTTTCTTGTATCACGGCTGTAGGAGGCACCTGATTGAGATGCTGGTGCAGTAGAAGATGCACGCGGTGTCCATGATGAAGGTCGGCCTGCAGAAAAGTTAGTTCGCGCCAATGCTTGTCGATCCTGCACTTCACGTTCAGCTTTACAAGCAAGATGGAATAAACGAGTGATATTAGTATACTCCTTATAGTCTAGAATGGTCTGAATCTCTCTATTTAATCCACCCAGAAAACGTGCAAGCATAGCTTCATTCTCCTCAACAATACCACATCGAATCATGCCAGTTTGTAATTCCTGATAATATTCTTCTACAGAATTTTTTCCTTGTCTTAAACGCTGCAATTTTTGAAGCAATTCACGTTGATAATATGGTGGAACCCAACGCGTACGCATAGCGGTTTTCAAAGCAGCCCAAGTAGTTGGAATAGGATATAATCTACAATGTTCAGACCACCAGACACATGCAAAACTAGTGAAAGCACAAACAGCAGCAGCAACCCGTCTCTCCTCGGGATATTGTAAACATGTAAAATGTTATTCAGTTTCTAACTCCCAAGTAAGATATATATCAGGAACATATCTACCCTCAAATGGTGGAATATTCAATTTCAGTTTAGGAATATGGACATCATCTCGTACCTGAGCTGGTGGTGCAGGCCTACCATTACGAATATATACCTGAGGTCGACCTGCTGGTGGTGGTACAGGTGGCTGCACGTAGTGCTGATTTTGATCAACCTCATCCTCATAATCTCCCACATAATCATCCTCCTCCGCATCAGCAGCAGGAGCCACAGAAGTATCAACAGCAGCACCAACAGTTTGGCCAGACGCAAGAGGAACACGGCTTGCTCGGCGGAGGTCTGTTTCGCGACGTGGAGGTAGTCGTCGTTGTTGTTGTTGTTGGAGAGGTGCGTTAGGTGCAGCGGGTGGTGGTGGTGGAAGACGCGTGAGCAATTCATTAAACTTGTTATCGAGCTTTGTTTCGAACGTCTTCTCAAGGCCAGTGATCTTCTCCATGGCCTCTTCAAAATTGTTCAGCACATCTTGCACCTGTTCAGTCATCATTTGCTGAAACTTATCATGAAGCTCCTTGTTCGATAAATTCTCCCAGTCAATCTCGTCGTCTTGTGATCCTGGCATGGTTAGCAGCGATAGAAACACACAAGAATATGATGCTACAGACTACGAACAAGTGGTGGTGGTGGGTGTCACAAACCCGTCAAGCAAAACTCAAATTCTTACCAGTTCTTACCCAGCAGCAGGCGGTGATCGGCAACCGTTGTAGTCAAAACTCTCAAAGCTTGGATAGAGCGATTACCAGGGAGAGTCAAACGCACGATGTAGATGTATGTGGAGCTGGGAAGGCTTATAATATGGTAGCAAAAAGGGTCAGCAATAATCAATTCAGAGATGCAAAGTTGAATAAACGCTCAACGACGGTACTGTGTTGGTCCTAGGCTAGACTGTGCTAGAGACGCGAGCCTAGAACACCAACAAAATCACGGCGCGGCACGTAAACAAGGGAGGAGCACACTCTGAATTTTTTTTCTCTTTTTTTTGCACTTTTTTTCCTCTTTTTTTTTGCTCCGCAACAAATTTTTTTCGAAAAAGTCTACAAATGGTCTAAAAACTGCCTAGCCAGAATTTTCCAGACTTAGTTTTTTTTTTGAAATTGGAACTATTTTACTTCTGCGGATGGCTCGGAAGTTGGGGAGTCCTTCTCTGTCACGACTCGGAGTATCGCGTGATCTGGAAATCAAGAACAATGCAACAATTACTGGACTGGGACTAGAACTGGTGGCGGAGATGAATCTGGTGGAACTCGGACTAGTGGCGAAGATGAATCTGGTGGAACACGGACAGGTGGCGGATATATGTTGCAGGTGAACTCGGATTGGCGTGATGGCGGCGGATATGTGGTGGCGTATATGGATTCGGATTAACGGTGAATATGTGGTGGTGGTATATGGCAACAACGACGATGATGATGTGGTGGTGATATATGGCAGCGGCGACGTGACAACCTGTGAACAGAACTCGAAACTCTAAAAGACTAGACGCTAAGACCAGCAACTGGACACGACGATGCAACCGCAAATTCAACAAAGCAAATACAGAAAAGATTATGCAAGGCTCAGATTGGTTCGGATGGGATGAACTAACCCTAATTTTTTTTGGCTTTTTTGTGGACTATAGGTATGAAGAACAGACTCGATCTAAACTACGAAAAACTGTAAAATCTCACCGAGCAACCTGGAAATCTGATACCACTTGATAGAGGCAAAGGTGTCCCGTCTTTCGATGAGATGATGGATATCGCTTTGGTGGAAGTCGACTTTGACGATCCGACTACAAACGTGCGAGGACGTCGCGCCTTAGCAATCGCTAAACCAACTCCGAGAGGTTATTGACCACGCCGGAGCATGATCAACCTGACCACGAGGGTCTGTTTCCTGCGAGCAAACGAAGCACAAGCAAGAAACTAAGATTGCAATCTGGATATTGCGAATATAAGATGAAAGCTTTATTGATCAAGGTGGGGTTCTGTGACGCCTTTGTCTGGTCGTTGAACACAAACGAAGTACGCGAAGTTGCAGCTATGGTGAACTTTTAATCTAAACAAAACCCAAAGTCTAAACGATGCCCTAAGGGCTGTATATATGGAGGAAGAGGGGGGAATTTCGTGGCCCTTGGTGGAGGGGTCCGAAATCAACCCTATCTCTTGTTTCCCCACACATACGGACTCTAAAAATAGCCTATACTTATGTATTTCGAAATTACATGGGCCTGGCCCAATAATAAGGTGACGCAGCACCTAAAATAGCCTCGGGACGAAATTTATGAAATGGCATCTTGTATATTTCGTCCAAGGCTTCATGCACCCATTATGGTGGCTTCAAAGTCCTGAAATCATCACTTGTAACTCCGTTCTTGTTCCCCTTGTGCATGCCATCATCTCCATGCTTGTTCTTGCTCCAATGTTCATCCTTCTCCAAGCTAGGCCCTTCATTTGTAAGCAAAACAAATGTATCCAATTTAGGCAGCATCATATTCTCATGAACATTAGAATCATTACCAAGAAACGAAAGTACCTGGTAATTTAGTTGGCGTGCACGAGCTCTAGTAATTGGTCCAGTATGTTTAGCAGCAGGGGCTGTGGGTGTAACAATTGTATTGATGCGGAGGTGTCCCGTCTTTCGATGAGATGATGGATATCGCTTTGGTGGAAGTCAACTTTAACGATCCGACTACGAACGTGCGAGGACGTCGCGCCTTAGCAATCGCTAAACCAACTCCGAGAGGTTATTGACCACGCCGGAGCACGATCAACCTGACCACGAGGGTCTGTTTCCTGCGAGCAAACGAAGAACAAGCAAGAAACTAAGATTGCAATCTGGATATTGCGAATATAAGATGAAAGCTTTATTGATCAAGGTGGGGTTCTGTGACGCCTTTGTCTGGTCGTTGAACACAAACGAAGTACGCGAAGTTGCAGCTATGGCAAACTTTTAATCTAAACAAAACCCAAAGTCTAAACGATGCCCTAAGGGCTGTATATATGGAGGAAGAGGGGGGAATTTCGTGGCCCTTGGTGGAGGGGTCCGAAATCAACCCTATCTCTTGTTTCCCCACACATACGGACTCTAAACATAGCCTATACTTATGTATTTCGAAATTACATGGGCCTGGCCCAATAATAAGGTGACGCAGCACCTAAAATAGCCTCGGGACGAAATTTATGAAGTGGCATCTTGTATATTTCGTCCAAGGCTTCATGCACCCATTATGGTGGCTTCAAAGTCCTGAAATCATCACTTGTAACTCCGTTCTTGTTCCCCTTGTGCATGCCATCATCTCCATGCTTGTTCTTGCTCCAATGTTCATCCTTCTCCAAGCTAGGCCCTTCATTTGTAAGCAAAACAAATGTATCCAATTTAGGCAGCATCATATTCTCATGAACATTAGAATCATTACCAAGAAACGAAAGTACCTGGTAATTTAGTTGGCGTGCACGAGCTCTAGTAATTGGTCCAGTATGTATAGCAGCAGGGGCTGTGGGTGTAACAATTGTATTGATGTCCTCATCAACGCCGAAGCACAATCAACCTGACCACGAAGGTCTATTCCTGCAAGCAATCGAAGAACAAGCAAGAATATGATAAAGCAATCTGAATATTGCGAATATAGATGAAGTATTGATAAAGGTGGGGGATCCGTAAGCGGTCTTGGTCTGGTCGTTGGACACAAACGAAGTACACAAAGTTGCAATGGCTAACTTTTAACTAAACAAATCCCCCGGAAAAAGCTACTAGATGGATCTACTTATATAGGAGCAAGGGGTGGCGGCCTAGGAGGTGGGAGGACGTTCCAAGGCAGCCTAAAACTAACCCTAGGTCGTACAAGGCCAATGGGCCCAAGTGGAGGTGATGCAACACCTTTGGACTTGTTGTTTGACTCGGATTCTGCTGCAGCGTCTGATTGTTTCGTCGATACCTCAACGCTCCGGACGAATTTGAAGGTGAATCCAATTGGGCTGGAAAGAGCACAAAATCTAGAATCCAATAAAAAAAGAATCACCCAATTCGGAGTCTGTATGAAAAAGTTGTTGGCGTTTTGAGTCAGGTATGTCTGTGCAGTCCGAATCTGAATCCAGAACGTGAGAGACTTGGACTCTATCTTCTCTTGGCCCAAAAGTGACGTGAGAGAACTTTTTGAACAGAACTTAAACATCTCTTTATCCCTTATCTTCATATGTGAATTGTACAAATATCCCATACACCTGCAATTAGACAAAACACAAAAGTGTGTGAAATATTTTTGTTCTGGATAACATAAATAGATTATTGAATAGTTTGCACTAGAAATCACCTGACAAATATGCATGTATGCAATATTTTTGGTCGTATCCAAGGTAGTCATGTCCTCATCAACAACATGCTTAAATAATCAAACATGCAATAAGTCATTCAACACAAAATCATCACCAAGATTAGAGGTCATATCAAAATGATTAAACATTGATTCTTTTGCATCAACAGTTAATTCAATGGGTGCACTCAAATTTATTGGTATTTCAATTGTTTGATCACATGACGCATTCATGACAGTATCAAGATTCTCTAAAATAGGTGATGTGCTCAAATCACCAGGTAACTCAACACATGATGCATTCAAGTTAACTAGGGATGCGTCATTCTCATGTGAAGTTATATCATCAATACCTTTACTATTACCTTGTCGCAAAGACGTAGATGATGTAGGTACAGATGTAGACAATGCACCATGCTCTTGAGATGATGCCGCACTCACAATCCGAGGTGGGGCTGCTCTAGTAGGTGCAACAGTGGAGGAACCAACCGGCGGTGGTGAGCATGAACTGGAATAGTAGTTGTTGTAGTCACCCAATGCATCCTCCTGTATCTGTCTCTCAAAGGTACAAGCACGAACATACATACCAGTAATGCAACGAGGAATATACTGAAATCTTGCCTGAATATCATGGTTCAAACCACCAAAAAATCTATTCATTGTATCATCCTTAGATTCTTCTATGTCACAATGATGCATATAAGATTTGAACTCTTTATAGTAAGCATGAACAGTGTTGTTGCCTTGTTTAAATTGTTCAAATTTGCGAAGCAATTCACGACGATAGTAAGGAGGGAAAAAATGTTGTCTCATTACATCTTTCAAATCTTTCCAAGTTGTGGGTTGGTTATCAATATTTTTCTTACAATGCACACTCCAGCAAACTGAAGCAAAACCAGTAAATGCTCTAGTGGCAGCTTGTACTCGCTCAAGTTCAGAAAAGTCATGGTTACTAAAAACTTGTTCTACTTCAAACTCCCAAGCTAGATAAATAGCAGGATTAAATCTACCCTCAAATGACGGTAAAGAGATAACCTGACCATGTGGTGTGTGTTGTCCCAACTCTCATGATGGTGAAGATGTGTCCGTCGTCCAAGAACTTCTATCTCCGGAACCTGTCATGATTAGTAGAAACAAGAAACAAAATTCGAGAATAATGTTCCTATGAACTACTAGGATGTGGTTGTAAAGTGCTCACAGTAAAGCAAATATCAATATCTTGCAAGTTCTTACCATCCGGCAGGTGGTGACAGGCAACCAGCGATGTCAAATAACTCCGAGGATTGTGTAAAGCGATTGCCAGGGGAACCTACGTATACACGGTGTAGAAATATGTGGAGCTAGGTTGGCTATATATGGTAGCAAAAGATTAGCAATAATCAATTCAGAGATGCAATGTTGAATAAACGCTCAACGACGGTACTGTGCTGGTCCTAGGCTAGACGAACTAGAGACGCAAGCCTAGAACACTAATGAGGTCATGGCGTAGCACAACTAGCATCAATCAAGGATACTAAGTAGCTCTGGATAGCAAGATATAAGTGAAGATCACAACGGTAGTGAAGATAATGATGAAAAGCAACTGCCAAGCAGGATATACAACAACTCTCTCCAACTTTCCTGTTGAAAAGTTTGAGCCAATTTTCTGATAAATTTTCAAAGAATACTACTCAAGCTTTCCAATGCAAAAAGAATCACTCAATTCCGAATTGATATGAGGAGTCAAAGAATTCTAAAACTGGCCTGAAAAATTGGAACAAGCTGTGTTCACGAACTTCGGAGGGCAAAAAGACCTATTTAGAAGCCGATTTTGAGGTGTCAAATATTGAACTAGCTTTTGTAACTATTTAGATGCGGCTTGTCGCTAGCTTTAATTTGAGTTCTCATGGAGCAAAAACGGACTTCGTATGAGGAAGATACACCTGTTTTACTGAACAGTGCACTAAACAGATTCCAATCCGAATTCAGGTACGAGATTGATTCTAGATAGATCCGATTTTTTTCTTCTCTTTTTTTTCTTCTCACACTTTTTTTCTTTTTCTTCCCTTTCCTTTTCTTTTTCTCTATCTTCTTTTTCTCCCTCTTTGCAAGACAAACTAGATAAGATGCAGATTGGATCAGGCGAAGATCTGAGTGACCTCAACTATTATTATGACAATGAATAGTGCGTAGCACATGGTGGAAATTGGTGGATGGGATGATGGACAGGGGACGGGATAATGATGCAGTGGCGGCGTGACTAATGTGAACAGAACTCGAAACTCTAAAGGAACTAGACACTAAGACCAGCAACTTGACACGGCGATGCAACCGATAATTCAGTAATGCAAATAATGAAAAGAAAATTGCAAAGGCTCAGTCTGGCTAGGACAAAGGATGAATAGATCTAACTTTGGTTTTTTGGCTTTTTCTTGGACAATAGGTAAGAAAATAATCTAATCTAGGAAAAACTGGAAATTCTCACCGAGCAACCTGAAAACTGATACCACTTGATAGAGGCAAAGGTGTCCCGTCTTTCGATGAGATGATGGATATCGCTTTGGTGGAAGTCGACTTTGACGATCCGACTACGTCGCGCCTTAGCAATCGCTAAACCAACTCCGAGAGGTTATTGACCACGCCGGAGCACGATCAACCTGACCACGAGGGTCTGTTTCCTGCGAGCAAACGAAGAACAGGCAAGAAACTGAGATTGCAATCTGGATATTGCGAATATAAGATGAAAGCTTTATTGATCAAGGTGGGGTTCTGTGACGCCTTTGTCTGGTCGTTGAACACAAATGAAGTACGCGAAGTTGCAGCTATGGCGAACTTTAATCTAAACAAAACCCAAGGGAAAAGCTACTAGATGGATCTACTTATATAGGAGCAAGGGGTGGCAGCCAAGGAGGTGGGAGGACGTCCCAAGGCAGCCTAAAACTAACCCTAGGTCGTACAAGGCCAATGGGCCCAAGTGGAGGTGACGTAACACCTTTGGACTTGTAGTTTGACTCGGATTCTGCTGCAGCATCAGATTGTTTCGTCCATAACTCACGCTCCGGACGAATTTTAAGGTGAATCCAATTGGTGTGGAAAGAGCATGAAATCTACTTTCCAACAAAAAAAGAATCACCCAATTCAGAGTCCGTATGAAAAAGTTGTTGACGTTTTGAGTCAGGTATGTCTGTGCAGTCCGAATCTGATTCCAGAACGTGAGAGACTTGGACTCTATCTTCTCTTGGGCCAAAAGTGACGTGAGAGAAATTTTTGAACAGCAAATAAACATCTCTTTCTTCCTTATCTTCATATGTGGATTGTACAAATGTCCCATACACCTGCAATTAGACAAAACACAAAAGTGTGTGAAGTATTTTTGTTCTGGATAACATAAATAGATTATTGAATAGTTTGCACTAGAAATCACCTGACAAATATGCATGTATGCAATATTTTTGGTCATATCCAAGGTAGTCATGTCCTCATCATAAGCCTTCCCAGCTCCACATACATCTACGTCGTTCGTTTGACTCTCCCTGGTAATCGCTCTATCCAAGCTTTGAGAGTTTTGACTACAACGGTTGCCGATCACCGCCTGCTGCTGGGTAAGAACTGGTATGAATTTGAGATTTGCTTCACGGGTTTGTGATACACCACCACCACTTCTTAGTAGTCTGTAGGATCATATTCTTGTGTGTTTCTATTTGCTGCTAACCATGGTAGGATCACAAGCCGATGAGACTGATTGGGAGAAACTGACGAACAAACAGCTACATGATAAATTTCAGCAAATGATGAGTGGACAGGTGCAAGATGTGCTAAACAGATTTGACGAGGCCATGGAGAAGATAGATGGCATGTAGAAGACATTCAAAACAAAGCTTGATAGCAAGTTTAATGAATTGCTCGCGCGTTTTCCACAACCACCGCCGGCTGCACCTATCGCACCTCTGCAACAACAACAACTACAACAACACCCCCTTTCGATTCAGTATGGACGAGCACAGCGTGTTCCTATTGAGCCAGGACAAAATTCTGGTGCCACTGCTACTGCTGTTGGTGCTTCTGTAGCTCCTGCTGTTAGTGCCGAGGTGGAGGAATATTATGAGGATGAGGTTGATCAAAATCAGAACTACGTGCAGCCACCAGCACCACCAGCAGCAAGTCGACCTCAGGTATATATTCGCAACGGTAGGCCTGCACTACCACCTCAGGTACGAAATAATGACCATATTCCGAAACTGAAATTGAATATTCCACCATTTGAGGGTAGATATGTTCCTGATATATATCTTACTTGGGAGTTAGAAACTGAACAACGTTTTACATGTTTACAATATCCCAAGGAGAGACGGGTTGTTGATGCTGTTTGTGCTTTCACTAGTTTTGCATGTGTATGGTGGTCTGAACATTGTAGATTATATCCTATTCCAACTACTTGGGCTGCTTTGGAAACTGCTATGCATACTCGTTGGGTTCCACCATATTATCAACGTGAATTGCTTCAAAAATTGCAGCGTTTAAGACAAGGAAAAAATTCTGTAGAAGAATATTATCAGGAATTACAAACTGGCATGATTAGATGTGGTATTGTTGAGGAGAATGAAGCTATGCTTGCCCGTTTTATAGGTGGATTAAATAGAGAGATTCAAACCATTCTAGAGTATAAGGAGTATACTAATATCACTCGTTTATTCCATCTTGCTTGTTAAGCTGAACGTGAAGTGCAGGATCGACAAGCATTGGCGCGAACTAACTTTTCTGCAGGTCGACTTTCATCATGGACACCGCGTGCATCCTCTACTTCCACTACACCAGCACCTCCATCAGCTGCTCCCTCCAGCCGTGATACAAGAAAGCAGGCACAACCTCCACTATTTGCCAAGAGCGCACCTGCCGGGCCTACACAGAGCTCTTCTTCTTCCATGGCATCAACTGGGCACACAAGTGATATTATTTGTCGTCGTTGTAAGGGAAGAGGTCATTATGCGAGAGAATGCAAATCTCAGCGTGTGATGATTGCTACTGAGGATGGTGGGTATGAGTCCGCTAGTGACTATGATGAGGAGATGTTGGCTCTTATTACACGTGAAGAACATGATGGAGATGATTTCGCTTTGGTGGAAGTCGACTTTGACGATCCGACTACGAACGTGCGAGGACGTCGCGCCTTAGCAATCGCTAAACCAACTCCGAGAGGTTATTGATCATGCCGGAGCACGATCAACCTGACCACAAGGGTCTGTTTCCTGCGAGCAAACGTAGAACAAGCAAGAATTTGAGATTGCAATCTGGATATTGCGAATATAAGATGAAAGCTTTATTGATCAAGGTGGGGTTCTGTGACGCCTTTGTCTGGTCGTTGAACACAAACGAAGTACGTGAAGTTGCAGCTATGGCGAACTTTAATCTAAACAAAACCCAAAGTCTAAACGGTGCCCTAAGGGCTGTATATATGGAGGAAGAGGGGGGGGGGGATTTCGTGGCCCTTGGTGGAGGGGTCCGAAATCAACCATATCTCTTGTTTCCCCACACATATGGACTCTAAAAATAGCCTATACTAATGTATTTCGAAATTACAAGGCCCTGGCCCAATAATAAGGTGACGCAGCACCTAGAATAGCCTCGGGACAAAATTTATGAAGTGTCATCTTGTATATTTCGGCCAAGGCTTCATGCACCCATTATGGTGGCTTCAAAGTCCTGAAATCATCACTTGTAACTCCGTTCTTGTTCCCCTTACGCATGGCATCATCTCCATGCTTGTTCTTGCTCCAATGTTCATCCTTCTCCAAGCTAGGCCCTTCATTTGTAAGCAAAATAAATGTATCCAATTTAGGGAGCATCATATTCTCATGAACATTAGAATCATTACCAAGAAACGAAAGTACCTGATAATTTAATTGGCGTGCGCGAGCTCTAGTAATTGGTCCCGTATATGTAGCAGTAGGGGCTGTGGGTGTAACAATGGTATTGATGTCCTCATCATCCTCCCCTTCTTGAAATGAAGTCGTCCTCGACGGAAGCTCATCTTCCTCACCCAAATAAGGCTTCAAATCTGCAATGTTAAAAGTGGGACTAACCCCAAAATCTGCAGGCAGCTCAAGTTTATATGCATTATCATTTATTTTCTCTAACACCTTAAAGGGACCATCAGCACCTGGCATTAGCTTTGATTTGCGCAAATCAGGAAATCTATCCTTACGCAAATGTAACCAAACAAGATCTCCAGGTGCAAACACAACATGTTTTCTACACTTATCTCCAGCAAGTTTATATTTAGCATTCATACGCTCAATGTTTTCCTTAGTTAACTCATGCATCTTTAAAATCAATTCAGCACGTTGTTTAGCATCAAAATTAACCTTCTCCGAAGATGAAAGAGGCAACAAATCAATAGGTGCACGAGGTAGAAAACCATACACAACTTCAAAAGGGCACATCTTAGTAGTAGAATGCAATGAACGATTATAAGCAAATTCAATAGGAGGCAGGCATTCCTCCCACATTTTCTTATTACTCTTCAAAACAGCCCTAAGCATAGTAGACAATGTTCTAGTGACTACTTCAGTTTGTCCATCAGTTTGGGGGTGACAAGTAGTACTAAAAAGCAGTTTAGTCCCCAACTTAGCCCATAAACATCTCCAAAAGTGGCTAAGAAATTTAGTATCACGATTTGAAACAATAGTATTTGGCACACCATGCAAGCGAATAATTTCACGAAAGAACAAATCAGCAACATTAACATCATCATCGCTTTTATGACATGGTATAAAGTGTGCCATTTTCGAGAATCTATCCACGACAACAAATATGCTATCCCTCCCCTTCTTTGTTTGAGGTAAACCTAAAACAAAGTCCATAGATATATCCTCCCAAGGAACACTAGGTACAGGCAAAGGCATATATAAACCATGAGGATTGAGTCGTGACTTAGCTTTTTGACATGTAGTGCATCGAGCAATAAAACGCTCAACATCCCATCTCATCTTTGGCCAAAAGAAATGTGTAGCAAGTACGTCCTCTGTCTTTTTCACGCCAAAGTGTCACATTAATCCTCCTCCATGCGCCTCCTGCAACAACAAAAGACGAACGGAGCTTGCTGGAATGCATAGCTTGTTAGCACGAAACACAAATCCATCATTAACGACAAAGTTCTTCCACATTCTTCCTTCTTTACAATTCTACATTACATCTTTAAAATCAGCATCATGCGCATATTGATCTTTGATGGTCTCCAAACCAAATATTTTGAAGTCAAGTTGTGAAAGCATAGTATAGCGACGAGACAATGCATCAGCAATAACATTTTCTTTTCCCTTCTTGTGTTTAATGACATAAGGGAAAGTCTCAATGAATTCAACCCATTTAGCATGTCTACGATTTAGTTTAGCTTGACTTTTAATATGTTTGAATGATTCATGATCAGAATGTATAACAAATTCTTTGGGCCATAAATAATGTTGCCATGTTTCTAAAGTCCGAACAAGAGCATATAACTCTTTATCATAAGTAGAATAATTCAGACTAGGCCCACTCAATTTTTCAGAAAAGTATGCAACAGGTTTGCCATCTTGTAATAACGCACCTCCTAATCCAATTCCACTAGCATCACATTCAAGCTCAAAAGTCTTATTAAAATCAGGAAGTTGGAGTAAAGGAGCATGTGTCAACTTATCTTTCAATACCGTGAAGGCTTCTTCCTGTGCGGTACCCCAAAGTAAAGACACATCTTTCTTTGTAAGCTCATTGAGAGGTGCAGCAATGGTGCTGAAATCTCTCACAAAACGCCTATAGAATCCAGCGAGGCCAAGAAAACTCCTCACTTGTGTGACCATTTTGGGCTGCTGCCAACTCTCAATAGCTTCAATCTTGGCTTTATCAACTTCAATTCCCTGTGGAGTAACAACGTAGCCAAGAAAAGATACTCGGTCGGTGCAAAAGGTGCACTTCCCAAGGTTACCAAACAAACGTGCATCACGTAGAGCAATAAAAACAGGACGTAAATGTTCCAAATGTTCTTCCAAAGATCTGCTATAAATCAATATGTCATCAAAGTAAACTACCACAAATCGTCCAATGAAAGCACGTAAAACTTCGTTCATTAATCTCATGAAAGTACTAGGTGCATTAGTTAACCCAAAAGGCATAACTAACCACTCATATAATCCAAACTTAGTTTTAAATGTTGTTTTCCATTCATCTCCCAATTTCATACGAATTTGATGGTAGCCACTACGCAAATCAACTTTGGAGAATATTGTAGAGCCACTCAATTCATCAAGCATATCATCTAGCCTAGGAATAGGATGACGATAACGAATAGTAATATTATTAATGCCTCTACAATCAACACACATACGTGATGTACCATCCTTTTTCGGCACTAGAATAATAGGAACAGCACAAGGTGATAGAGGCAAAGGTGTCCCGTCTTTCGATGAGATGGTGGATTTCGCTTTGGTGGAAGTCGACTTTGACGATCCGACTACGAGCGTGCGAGGACGTCGCGCCTTAGCAATCGCTAAACCAACTCCGAGAGGTTATTGACCACGCCGGAGCACGATCAACCTGACCACGAGGGTCTGTTTCCTGCGAGCAAATGAAGAACAAGCAAGAAACTAAGATTGCAATCTGGATATTGCGAATATAAGATGAAAGCTTTATTGATCAAGGTGGGGTTCTGTGACGCCTTTGTCTGGTCGTTGAACACAAACGAAGTACGCGAAGTTGCAGCTATGGCGAACTTTTAATCTAAACAAAACCCAAAGTCTAAACGATGCCCTAAGGGCTGTATATATGGAGGAAGAGGGGGGAATTTCGTGGCCCTTGGTGGAGGGGTCCGAAATCAACCCTATCTCTTGTTTCCCCACACATACGGACTCTAAAAATAGCCTATACTTATGTATTTCGAAATTACATGGGCCTGGCCCAATAATAAGGTGACGCAGCACCTAAAATAGCCTCGGGACGAAATTTATGAAGTGGCATCTTGTATATTTCGTCCAAGGCTTCATGCACCCATTATGGTGGCTTCAAAGTCCTGAAATCATCACTTGTAACTCTGTTCTTGTTCCCCTTGCGCATGCCATCATCTCCATGCTTGTTCTTGCTCCATTGTTCATCCTTCTCCAAGCTAGGCCCTTCATTTGTAAGCGAAACAAATGTATCCAATTTAGGCAGCATCATATTCTCATGAACATTAGAATCATTACCAAGAAACGAAAGTACCTGGTAATTTAGTTGGCGTGCACGAGCTCTAGTAATTGGTCCAGTATGTATAGCAGCAGGGGCTGTGGGTGTAACAATTGTATTGATGTGCTCATCATCCTCCCCTTCTTGAAATGAAGTCGTCCTCGACGGAAGTTCATCTTCCTCACCCAAATAAGGCTTCAAATCTGCAATGTTAAAAGTGGGACTAACCCCAAAATCTGCAGGCAGCTCAAGTTTATATGCATTATCATTTATTTTCTCTAACACCTTAAAGGGACCATCAGCACGTGGCATTAGCTTTGATTTGCACAAATCAGGAAATCTATCCTTACGCAAATGTAACCAAACAAGATCTCCAGGTGCAAACACAACATGTTTTCTACCCTTATCTCCAGCAAGTTTATATTTAGCATTCATATGCTCAATGTTTTCCTTAGTTAACTCCTGCATTTTTAAAATCAATTCAGCATGTTGTTTAGCATCAAAATTAACCTTCTCCGAAGATGGAAGAGGCAACAAATCAATAGGTGCACGAGGTAGGAAACCATACACAACTTCAAAAGGGCACATCTTAGTAGTAGAATGCAATGAACGATTATAAGCAAATTCAATATGAGGCAAGCATTCCTCCCACATTTTCTTATTATTCTTCAAAACAGCCCTAAGCATAGTAGACAACGTTCTATTGACTACTTCAGTTTGTCCATCAGTTTGGGGGTGACAAGTAGTACTAAAAAGCAGTTTAGTCCCCAACTTAGCCCATAAACATCTCCAAAAGTGGCTAAGAAATTTAGTATCACGATCTGAAACAATAGTATTTGGCACACCATGCAAGCGAATAATTTCACGAAAGAACAAATCAGCAACATTAACAGCATCATCGCTTTTCTGACATGGTATAAAGTGTGCCATTTTCGAGAATCTATCCACGACAACAAATATGCTATCCCTCCCCTTCTTTGTTCGAGGTAAACCTAAAACAAAGTCCATAGATATATCCTCCCAAGGAACACTAGGTACAGGCAAAGGCATATATAAACCATGAGGATTGAGTCGTGACTTAGCTTTTTGACATGTAGTGCATCGAGCAATAAAACGCTCAACATCCCGTCTCATCTTTGGCCAAAAGAAATGTGTAGCAAGTACGTCCTCCGTCTTCTTCACGCCAAAGTGTCCCATTAATCCTCCTCCATGCGCCTCCTGCAACAACAAAAGACGAACGGAGCTAGCTGGAATGCATAGCTTGTTAGCACGAAACACAAATCCATCGTTAACGACAAACTTGTTCCACATTCTTCCTTCTTTACAATTCTGCATTACATCTTTAAAATTAGCATCATGCACATATTGATCTTTGATGGTCTCCAAACCAAATATTTTGAAGTCAAGTTGTGAAAGCATAGTATAGCGGCGAGACAATGCATCAGCAATAACATTTTCTTTTCCCTTCTTGTGTTTAATGACATAAGGAAAAGTCTCAATGAATTCAACCCATTTAGCATGTCTACGATTCAGTTTAGCTTGACTTTTAATATGTTTCAAAGATTCATGATCAGAATGTATAACAAATTCTTTGGGCCATAAATAATGTTGCCATGTTTCTAAAGTCCGAACAAGAGCATATGATAGAGGCAAAGGTGTCCCGTCTTTCGATGAGATGATGGATATCGCTTTGGTGGCAGTCGACTTTGACGATCCGACTACGAACGTGCGAGGACGTCGCGCCTTAGCAATCGCTAAACCAACTCCGAGAGGTTATTGACCACGCCGGAGCACGATCAACCTGACCACGAGGGTCTGTTTCCTGCGAGCAAACGAAGAACAAGCAAGAAACTGAGATTGCAATCTGGATATTGCGAATATAAGATGAAAGCTTTATTGATCAAGGTGGGGTTCTGTGACGCCTTTGTCTGGTCGTTGAACACAAACGAAGTACGCGAAGTTGCAGCTATGGCGAACTTTTAATCTAAACAAAACCCAAAGTCTAAACGATGCCCTAAGGGCTGTATATATGGAGGAAGAGGGGGGAATTTCGTGGCCCTTGGTGGAGGGGTCCGAAATCAACCCTATCTCTTGTTTCCCCACACATACGGACTCTAAAAATAGCCTATACTTATGTATTTCGAAATTACATGGGCCTGGCCCAATAATAACGTGACGCATCACCTAAAATAGCCTCGGGACGAAATTTATGAAGTGGCATCTTGTATATTTCGTCCAAGGCTTCATGCACCCATTATGGTGGCTTCAAAGTCCTGAAATCATCACTCGTAACTCCGTTCTTGTTCCCCTTGCGCATGCCATCATCTCCATGCTTGTTCTTGCTCCAATGTTCATCCTTCTCCAAGCTAGGCCCTTCATTTGTAAGCAAAACAAATGTATCCAATTTAGGTAGCATCATATTCTCATGAACATTAGAATCATTACCAAGAAACGAAAGTACCTGGTAATTTAGTTGGCGTGCACGAGCTCTAGTAATTGGTCCAGTATGTATAGCAGCAGGGGCTGTGGGTGTAACAATTGTATTGATGTCCTCATCATCCTCCCCTTCTTGAAATGAAGTCGTCCTCGACGGAAGTTCATCTTCCTCACTCAAATAAGGCTTCAAATCTGCAATGTTAAAAGTGGGACTAACCCCAAAATCTGCAGGCAGCTCAAGTTTATATGCATTATCATTTATTTTCTCTAACACCTTAAAGGGACCATCAGCACGTGGCATTAGCTTTGATTTGCGCAAATCAGGAAATCTATCCTTACGCAAATGTAACCAAACAAGATCTCCAGGTGCAAACACAACATGTTTTCTACCCTTATCTCCAGCAAGTTTATATTTAGCATTCATACGCTCAATGTTTTCCTTAGTTAACTCATGCATTTTTAAAATTAATTCAGCACGTTGTTTAGCATCAAAATTAACCTTCTCCGAAGATGGAAGAGGCAACAAATCAATAGGTGCACGAGGTAGGAAACCATACACAACTTCAAAAGGGCACATCTTAGTAGTAGAATGCAATGAACGATTATAAGCAAATTCAATATGAGGCAAGCATTCCTCCCACATTTTCTTATTATTCTTCAAAACAGCCCTAAGCATAGTAGACAACGTTCTATTGACTACTTCAGTTTGTACATCAGTTTGGGGGTGACAAGTAGTACTAAAAAGCAGTTTAGTCCCCAACTTAGCCCATAAACATCTCCAAAAGTGGCTAAGAAATTTAGTATCACGATCTGAAACAATAGTATTTGGCACACCATGCAAGCGAATAATTTCACGAAAGAACAAATCAGCAACATTAACAGCATCATCGCTTTTATGACATGGTATAAAGTGTGCCATTTTCGAGAATCTATCCACGACAACAAATATGCTATCCCTCCCCTTCTTTGTTCGAGGTAAACCTAAAACAAAGTCCATAGATATATCCTCCCAAGGAACACTAGGTACAGGCAAAGGCATATATAAACCATGAGGATTGAGTCGTGACTTAGCTTTTTGACATGTAGTGCATCGACCAATAAAACGCTCAACATCCCGTCTCATCTTTGGCCAAAAGAAATGTGTAGCAAGTACGTCCTCCGTCTTCTTCACGCCAAAGTGTCCCATTAATCCTCCTCCATGCGCCTCCTGCAACAACAAAAGACGAACGGAGCTAGCTGGAATGCATAGCTTGTTAGCACGAAACACAAATCCATCGTTAACGACAAACTTGTTCCACATTCTTCCTTCTTTACAATTCTGCATTACATCTTTAAAATCAGCATCATGCACATATTGATCTTTGATGGTCTCCAAACCAAATATTTTGAAGTCAAGTTGTGAAAGCATAGTATAGCGACGAGACAATGCATCAGCAATAACATTTTCTTTTCCCTTCTTGTGTTTAATGACATAAGGGAAAGTCTCAATGAATTCAACCCATTTAGCATGTCTACGATTCGGTTTAGCTTGACTTTTAATATGTTTCAAAGATTCATGATCAGAATGTATAACAAATTCTTTGGGCCATAAATAATGTTGCCATGTTTTAAAGTCCGAACAAGAGCATATAATTCTTTATCATAAGTAGAATAATTCAGACTAGGCCCACTCAATTTTTCAGAAAAGTATGCAACAGGTTTGCCATCTTGTAATAACACACCTCCTAATCCAATTCCACTAGCATCACATTCAAGCTCAAAAGTCTTATTAAAATCAGGAAGTTGGGGTAAAGGAGCATGTGTCAACTTATCTTTCAATACCGTGAAGGCTTCTTCCTGTGCGGTACCCCAAACAAAAGGCACATCCTTCTTTGTAAGCTCGTTGAGAGGTGCAGCAATGGTGCTGAAATCTCTCAGAAAACGCCTATAGAATCCAGCGAGGCCAAGAAAACTCCTCACTTGTGTGACCGTTTTGGGCTGCGGCCAACTCTCAATAGCTTTAATCTTGGCTTTGTCAACTTCAATTCCCTGTGGAGTAACAACATAGCCAAGAAAAGATACTCGGTCGGTGCAAAAGGTGCACTTCCCAAGGTTACCAAACAAATGTGCATCACGTAGAGCAATAAAAACAGCACGTAAATGTTCCAAATGTTCTTCCAAAGATCTGCTATAAATCAGTATATCATCAAAATAGACTACCACAAATCGTCCAATGAAAGCACGTAAAACTTCGTTCATTAGTCTCATGAAAGTACTAGGCGCATTAGTTAACCCAAAAGGCATGACTAACCACTCATATAATCCAAACTTAGTTTT